>NC_069504.1:650556403-650653903 GCF_027579735.1 Bombina bombina
TGAGGCGAGGGGTGAGTGGATCAAAGGTTGGATCCCGCCCTGTAGAAATTCCCCAGTTAGGCTCGGCAGAGGTGAGGTTCATATGCACTGCTCATATTAGGAGGAAAAGGTACGTGGATGTTTATGTACTTTCTGCAAAGGTGTTGAATTACAGGTTGCCAGCACGCTTCCCTAATTAATTGCATACTTTTGTATTGATTAAAGCTATGTGAATGTTTGAACTGTTTCGAAAAAGATGAATTGTTCTAGCAGACAGATGCTTGAAACCCAGAAGATTTTTGAAAAATCTTATTTATCTCTAATTTTTTTCCTGAGGAAGAGAAACAATTCCACATTCTGTATTGAAGAATGAGCCCAAAAATACAGACTGTTGAACTGGTTTTAATTAGATTTTTCTTCCAATTTATTAACCAACCAAAGGACTGAAGAACTTAAAGGGTCTCTTGTGTCTGTAACAAAGCTTGCTCATTTTTCTCTGCAATCAGCACAATGTTGTCTAAATAAAGCAAAAGGAATATTCCTCTTTTCCTGGGGAACAAGAATCTTTGTAAAAACTCTTAGAGCAGAGAAAATTCTGAATGACATGGCTCTGAGCTTGTAATGCTAAGACATTATATGGATAGTGTTGATAGGGACGTGGAAGTTTGCATCTTTCAGATTGATAGAGACCAGAAACGTTCCTGGAGAAATTAGAAATATTACAGTCAGCAGTTCCTCCATTTTGAAAGACTGGACTTTCAGAAATTGATAGAAACCTCTGAGGTCTAAAATTGGTCTTCATCCTCTATTTTTTTTTCCTTATTAGGAACAAATGGGACTAAAATCCTTGAGGCTGGAACAAAAACAACTTCTGAATAACTTGAGAAAGAAGGAGATCTTCCACATACTGCAAAATTATCCGCCTCTTTTCTTTTTCTATAGGAAGAGGAGACTGGACAAAGTGAACTGGTGGAGTTTTCCAGAATTCTAGCCTGTAACCTCTGGATACAATCTTTAGAACCCAGGGATCCTGAATATACTGAGACCAAACCTGACTGAAGTGGTCCAAATAAGCTGTCACCACAGCTGTTTGGGTAGACAAACCATCATTGCAACTTTGATGGCTGTCCTGTAGTAGGCCTCCCCTGAACCTTTCTCTTGTGGAAGGAAAGGGCTTCCAAGACTAGGCCCTAAAAAGTTCTCTTGTAGCTAAACTTCTAGAAGCTCAAGCTTGCATTTCTGATGAAAATAAAATGCAGAACTTTTTCTGGACTTTGAAGTCTGCAAATTCAAAAGATTCACTCTAGATGCAGAATCCACCTCCTAGTGCCTAAGCCAGAGTGCCTTTCTAGCCAAATAAGTAGAAATCATGGCCTAGATTACGAGTTGTGCATTAGGGTTAAAAAGCAGCGTTAAGAGGTCCTAACGCTGCTTTTTAACGCCCGCTGGTATAACGAGTCTTGAAGTTACAGGTGTACCGCTCACTTTTTTGGCCAGACTCGGAAATACCACAAATCCACTTACGTGAATTGTGTATCCTATATTTTCAATGGGACTTGCATAGCACCGGTATTACGAGTCTGACCAAAAGTGAGCAATAGACCCTCTCCTGTCAAGCCTGGGACCGCATTTGAAAGTCAGAAGTTAAGAGTTTTACACTACAATGCCGTAGCATAAAACTCTTAACTAAAGTGCTAAAAAGTACACTAACACCCATAAACTACCTATTAACCCCTAAATCGAGGCCCTCCCACATCGCAAACACTAAAATAAATATTTTAACCCCTAATCTGCCGAACCGGACATCGCCGCCACTATAATAAACATATTAACCCCTAAACCGCCGCACTCCCACCTCGCAAACATTAGTTAAATATTATTAACCCCTAATCTGCCGGCCCTAATGTCGCCGCCATTATACTAAATGTATTAACCCCTAAATCTAAGTCTAAACCTAACCCTAACACCCCCTAACTTAAATATAATTACAATAAATCTAAATAAAATTAATACAATTAACTAAATTATTCCTATTTAAAACTAAATACTTACCTATAAAATAAACCATAAGCTAACTACAATATAACTAATAGTTACATTGTAGCTAGCTTAGGGTTTATTTTTATTTTACAGGCAACTTTGTATTTATTTTAACTAGGTACAATAGTTATTAAATAGTTATTAACTATTTAATAACTACCTAGTTAAAATAAAGACAAAATTACCTGTAAAATAAAATCTAACCTAAGTTACAATTACACCTAACACTACACTATAATTAAATTAATTACCTAAATTAAATACAATTACAATTAAATAAAATGATCTAAAGTACGGAAAAAAACAAAAACTAAAAAACAGAAAATAATAAAGAAATTACAAGATATTTAAACGAATTACACCTACTCTAATCCCCCTAACAAAATAAAAAAGCCCCCCAGAATAAAAAAAAACCCTACCCTATACTAAATTACAAATAGCCCTTAAAAGTGCCTTTTGCGGGGCATTGCCCCAAAGTAATCAGCTCTTTTACCTGTAAAAAAAATTACAATTCACCCCCCCAACATTAAAAACCACCACCCACACAACCAACCCTACTCTAAAACCCACCCAATCCCCCCTTAAAAAAACCTAACACTAACCCCTTGAAGATCACCCTACCAGGAGACATCTTCACCCAACCAGGCAGAAGTGGACCTCCAGATGGGCAGAAGTCTTCATCTAACCGGGCAGAAGTGGTCCTCCAGACGGGAAAATGTCTTCATCCAGACGGCATCTTCTATCTTCATCCATCCGGCGCGGAGCGGGTCCATCTTCAAGACATCCGACGCCGAGCATCCTCTTCATCCAACGGCCGACGACTGAATGAAAGTTCCTTTAAATGACGTCATCCAAGATGGCGTCCCTTCAATTCCGATTGGCTGATAGAATTCTATCAGCCAATCGGAATTAAGGTAGAAAAAAATCCTATTGCCTGATGCAATCAGCCAATAGGATTGAACTTCAATCCTATTGGCTGATTGGATCAGCCAATAGAATGCCAGTTCAATCCTATTGGCTGATCCAATCAGCCAATAGGATTTTTTTCTACCTTATTCCGAAATGCCAGTTCAATCCATAGAATGCCAGTTCAATCCTATTGGCTGATCCAATCAGCCAATATGATTTTTTCTACCTTATTCTGATTGGCTGATAGAATTCTATCAGCCAATCGGAATTGAAGGGACGCCATCTTGGATGATGTCACTTAAAGGAACCTTCATTCGTCGGGTAGTCATCGGCCGAGAAGGATGCTCCGCGTCGGATGTCTTGAAGATGGACCAGCTCCGGGCCGGATGGATGAAGACTTCTGCCCGTCTGGAGGACCTCTTCTGCCCGGCTTGGATAAAGACTTCTGCCAGTCTGGAGGACCACTTCTGCCCGGTTGGGTGAAGACGTCTCATGGTAGGGTGATCTTCAAGGGGTTAGTGTTAGGGTTTTTTTAAGGGGGGATTGGGTGGGTTTTAGAGTAGGATTGGTTGTGTGGGTGGTGGGTTTTAATGTTCGGGGGGAATTGTAATTTTTTTGTACAGGTAAAAGAGCTGATTACTTTGGGGCAATGCCCCGCAAAAGGCCCTTTTAAGGGCTATTTGTAATTTAATGTAGGGTAGGGCTTTTTTATTTTGGGGGGCTTTTTAATTTTGTTAGGGGGATTAGAGTAGGTGTAATTTGTTTAAAAATCTTGTAATTTCTTTATTATTTTCTGTAATTTAGTGGGGGGGTTTCGTACTTTAGATAATTTTATTTAATTGTAATTAATTGTATTTAATTTAGGTAATTAATTTAATTATAGTGTAGTATTAGGTGTTATTGTAACTTAGGTTAGGTTTTAGTTTACAGGTAAATTTGTCTTTATTTTAACTAGGTAGTTATTAAATAGTTAATAACTATTTAATAGCTATTGTACCTAGTTAAAATAAATACAAACTTGCCTGTAAAATAAAAATAAACCCTAGCAGCTAGATTTAGAGTTGTGCGTTAGCCGTCAAAACCAGCGTTAGGGGGTCCTAATGCTAGTTTTGGCCGCCCGCTGGTATTTAGAGTCAGTCAGGAAAGGGTCTAACGCTCACTTTGCAGTCGCGACTTTCCCATACGGCAGATCCCCTTACGTCAATTTCGTATCCTATCTTTTCAATGGGATCTTTCTAACGCCGGTATTTAGAGTCTTAGCTGAAGTGAGCGTTAGAAATCTAACGACAAAACTCCAGCCGCAGAAAAAAGCCAGGAGTTAAGAGCTTTCTGGGCTAACGCCGGTTCATAAAGCTCTTAACTACTGTGCTCTAAAGTACACTAACATCCATAAACTACCTATGTACCCCTAAACCGAGGCCCCCCCACATCGCCGCCACTCTATTAAATTTTTTAACCCCTAATCTGCCGACCGCACACCGCCGCCACCTACGTTATCCCTATGTACCCCTAATCTGCTGCCCCTAACACCGCCGACCCCTATATTATATTTATTAACCCCTAATCTGCCGCCCGCAACGTCACCGCCATCTACCTACTCTTATTAACCCCTAACCTGCCGACCGGACCTCACCGCTACTATAATAAAGTTATTAACCCCTAATCCGCCTCACTCCCGCCTCAATAACCCTATAATAAATAGTATTAACCCCTAATCTGCCCTCCCTAACATCACCGACACCTAACTTCAAGTATTAACCCCTAATCTGCTGACCGGACCTCACCGCTACTCTAATAAATTTATTAACCCCTAAAGCTAAGTCTAACCCTAACACTAACACCCCCCTAAGTTAAATATAATTTTTATCTAACGAAATAAATTAACTCTTATTAAATAAATTATTCCTATTTAAAGCTAAATACTTACCTGTAAAATAAACCCTAATATAGCTACAATATAAATTATAATTATATTGTAGCTATTTTAGGATTAATATATATTTTACAGGCAACTTTGTATTTATTTTAACCAGGTACAATAGCTATTAAATAGTTAATAACTATTTAATAGCTATCTAGTTAAAATAATTACAAAATTACCTGTAAAATAAATCCCTAACCTAAGTTACAATTAAACCTAACACTACACTATCAATAAATTAATTAAATAAAATACCTACCATTATCTACAATTAAACCTAACACTACACTATCAATAAATTAATTACATAAAATACCTACAAATAAATACAATTAAATAAACTAACTAAAGTACAAAAAATAAAAAAAGAACTGTTACAAAAAATAAAAAAATAATTTACAAACATTATAAAAATATTACAACAATTTTAAGCTAATTACACCTACTCTAAGCCCCCTAATAAAATAACAAAGCCCCCCAAAATAAAAAAATGCCCTACCCTATTCTAAAATAAAAATAGAAAAGCTCTTTTACCTTACCAGCCCTTAAAAGGGCCTTTTGCGGGGCGTGCCCCAAAGAATTCTGCTCTTTTGCCTGTTAAAAAAAACATACAATACCCCCCCAACATTGCAACCCACCACCCACATACACCTAATCTAACCCAAACCCCCCTTAAATAAACCTAACACTAAGCCCCTGAAGATCATCCTACCTTATCTTCACCACACCGGGTATCATCGATCCGTCCAGAGGAGGCTCCGAAATCTTCATCCAAGCCCAAGCGGGGACTGAAGAGGTCCATCATCGGGCTGAAGTCTTGATCCAAGCGGGCGCTGAAAAGGTCCATCATCGGGCTGAAGTCTTGATCCAAGCGGGCGCTGAAGAGGTCCATCATCGGGCTGAAGTCTTGATCCAAGCGGGCGCTGAAGAGGTCCATCATTGGGCTGAAGTCTTGATCTAAGCGGGCGCTGAAGAGGTCCATCATCGGGCTGAAGTCTTCTATCAAGCGGCATCTTCAATCTTCTTTCTTCTGGATCCATCTTCATCCTGCCAACGTGGAACATCCATCCTGGCCGACGACTTCCCGACGACTGACGGTTCCTTTAAGGGACATCATCCAAGATGGCGTCCCTCGAATTCCGATTGGCTGATAGGATTCTATCAGCCAATCGGAATTAAGGTAGGAAAATTCTGATTGGCTGATGGAATCAGCCAATCAGATTCAAGTTCAATCCGATTGGCTGATCCAATCAGCCAATCAGATTGAGCTCGCATTCTATTGGCTGTGGACCTCTTCAGCACCCGCTTGGATCAAGACTTCAGCCCGATGATGGACCTTTTCAGCGCCCGCTTGGACCAAAACAGCGTACTAATCCCAAAAAACTGTAAGTTCAACACAATCACTTACTCTCAGCATCTTTATGCACCCATCTGCCTCTGGCATGCTTATATCACAGTCAGTAACATGGCCTAATTGCCAAAATACCATCTAAAGTGTCTTCTTTATTTATCCTGCCCTTGCCGGTCAGGCTATACCTGGATTTATGATGTTCTAAATACCACTAATATACCCTAATCTTTTAATAGAAAACTGTATCTCCAATAACAGCAGCGACCATGCAGCCATAAAGCATAAATTGCAATTTGATCAAAAACTTGACATAAATAAAGATTAAGCTTCAAGCAATTTAGCGGCACCTTAAAAGCGGAGAGCTCGGACCAGCAATAGCAAAGCACAGACCTGAACATTTTCTCATAACTATTGAATCTACAATTGTTGCCTCCTTTAACTCATACTCTGACTTTATAACCACCGACATTTATAGGCAATCATAATTATATATATCTTACTCACACCACTGTGAGAGATACTGTAACGTACACTGATTTTGTCGACAATACACGGCTCTCATTTGACAATACACAAGTCTTATTTGACTCCATCTTCAGCTAACTCACGGCTTGTTATTACCGAACAGAAGGGCATCTTTGGCTCATCACAGGACATCTAAAGCTGATAAAAAATCTTAAAGCTACCTCAGTGGGGCCAAACCCCACTAGTACACTAGTTTAAACACTTTGACAGGAAAAAGGCCACAGACCCTCCTATAACTGATGGAGAAGATGATCCCTTAGCTGAACTTTCAGACAGCAAACAACCTCCTCTGGTAGAGCAAACTACCCCATCACCTAAAGATGGTCCTGTTACGTTGAAAGCAATGGAGACTCTTATTTCCCAAGTTAAAATGCATTTGTTAAGAATGCGCAGACTTAAAGCGCGAACTCAACAAACTAGGATTTAGAGTCGAAACTCTTGAAGGCGACAGAGAAGAACTTTTCAAAGACATGTCAGATATGTCTCAGAAGATACAGCTTCAACAAACACAGATAACAGATCTCAAATCCAAAATTGATGATATTGAGAATCGCACAAGACGCAACAACCACCGCATTAGAAAAAGTCACAGGTAACACAATCCGACTCTATCTTCAAGAACTTTTTAAGTCACTAGCAATAGCTAATTCAGTAATAATTTCAGAATCCCTCTCGAAAGAGCCCACCGCACACTACGCCCTAAACCTAATGAGAGTCAACCCCCAAGAGACATCGTAATATGATTTCAGAGCTTCCGAGACAGGGACAAAATACTTTACTTTGCCAGACAGCAACATAACTTTCCCCATCTTGGCTCAGGTTTTCCAAGACCTATCTACGAGAACCCTACAGAAGCGTAGAGTTTTTAACCCTCTAACCTTACACCTCAGGACCCTGAAGATCCCCTACAGATGGGGCTTCCCGGTATCACTACAAGTCATCAAAAATGGAAAAAGAATGGAATGCAAAGACCCCAAAATGCCTCCTCTTTCTGTGATCTTCTGGGAATCCCTCCCCCTGACACATCTCCAACCTCCTCACAGCTGTCAAAGATGGATAAAAATCCTGATCCTAAACCTCAGAGCTCTTCTTGGTCTGAGTTAGTAAGTAAGCCTCCTAGAAGAACACAACCCTCTGAGCAACTAGATTCTAATGAGCCTAACTGAAACCAACACCCAGAGACTATGTGATCACCCTTCAACAGCCCACTAGTTTCTCTATCCTCTGGTCACGTGAGTCCTTAAAGCTCATCTTATTACCCACATTATATACTATGAGGACATTATAATTGTAACTTGTTATTGTAGGTTTTCTATAATATTACATTAGTACTAGCTGCTATTGCCACTATAGAGTCACTTAAGTTTATGTTTTAGTCTATAGTCATTAAAGGACCAGTCAACACATTAGATTTGCATAATCAACAAATGCAAGATAACAAGACAATGCAATAGCACTTAGTCTGAACTTCAAATGAGTAGTAGATTTTTTTATAACAAATTTCAAAGTTATGTATATTTCCACTCCCCTTGTACCATGTGATAGCAATCAGCCAATCACAAATGCATATACGTATAGTCTGTGAATTCTTGCACATGCTCAGTAGGATCTGGTGACTCAAAAATTGTAAATATAAAAGACTGTGCACATTTTTTTTAATGGAAGTAAATTGGAAAGTTGTCCCTTTAAGTAGAACCATTTGCCATTATTAGTAAACAGTATCCCATGATATTGTTATTGATAGGTTGCCTGTTTTGTTTTAACTTCTTCACAAGGACACTTGGATCGTAACTTGATTAAGCAGGTGTCCCATAACGCTGCATCAGTGTCTGTAATTACAGCCAATACAGAGTTATCTGAGCTTATGTTTACAGTTTTCAAGTTAAATTGTATACAATATTTTATGACAATGTTACTGTTACTTTGTTCTGTTTATTTTTTTTTAATTTTCTTTACATTTTGTTGTTTTTTTATCATTCCCTTTTTCATTCACTCACTTACTCACTCATACACACACACACACATTTACACACCTTACACACTTCCACACTGTCACGTTACTTTCCTTCATGGTTCCATTCCTCCTTCTTCCCCTTACTTCTTAACTCTCCCTCCCGCAGCCCCCCTCCTTCCCAGGCTCCATAATCCCGTCCTATCCCTTTGGCCCTCTTTCCTTCCTAAGGCTATCAACCTTTTCCCTCAACCTCCCCCCTTCCTTCCAGCACCTGCATACAGAGACTATCTGTTGTATAACCCATAAGCTCAGTGGTGGTCTTTTTTCTATACCCTCCACCCCACGCCTCAAACCTTAGCCCAAACTTCCCACATTTCACTTTGATCAGCACTTCACAAGCTCAGGCCCAGAAAAAAAAAAAACGGAGTTAGCATATCATTCCAAAAGGGAACACCCTTTGAATTCCTGGAAAAATACTCAGACACCGTGGGCAGAATCTTTATCCTCATTGGACTGCTGTATGGCAGACCACTTACCATAGCTAACCTATATGCACCTAATCGCCCTCCACCATCCTTTTTTCGAAAAGTAATCAACCACCTAGTAGACCTAGCTAAAGGCCCAATCCTTATAGGGGTGACCTCAACTTCCCTATCAACCCATGCTACACCTCATCGGGAAAATCTTACATGAGTAATAGACAAATTAAAGCCAATTGGACAGTACTTCAAACCCTAACACTTTATGATACATGACAAATTGCCCACCCCACTACAAAAGACTTCACTTTTTTCTCTCACCCGCAATGCTCCTATACACAACTAGACTACATACTCTGTGACCAATCCACTCTCTCATCCCTAAAATAATCCAAAATCGGCCATACAGACTGGTCAGACCACATTGCAATTATAAATTCCTTCACATGGTCCAGAAACCTTTACATCGCCCAAATTGGAAACATAAATTACCATATTCTTTCTGACCCTCTTATACTCACCGATATCTCTTAAAAAACTAACATTATTTTTCATTAACAAACCTTCCAACACCAATGCTTCTAACAATTGGGAAGCCTATAAATGCTTCATATGAGGTGAACTCATTAAAGGGACAGTCAACACCAGAATCTTTGTTGTTTAAAAAGGTAGATAATCCCTTTATTACCCATTCCCCAGTTTTGCATAACCAACACAGCTATAATAATATACATTTTACCTCTGTAATTACCTTGTATCTAAGCCTCTGCAAACTGCCCCCTTATTTCAGTTCTTTTGACAAACTTGCATTTTTAGCCAATCAGTACTCACACCTAGGAGCTTCCCGTGCCTGAGCTCAATGTTATCTATATGAAACACATGAACTAACGCCCTCTAGTGGTGTAAAACTGTCAAAATGCTTTCAGATTAGAGGCGGCCTTCACGGTCTAAGAAATTAGCATTTGAACCTCCTAGGTTTAGCTTTCAACTAAGCATACCAAGAGAACAAAGCAAATTTGGTAAATAAAAGCAAATTGGAAAGTTGTTTAAAATTACATGCCCTATTTAGAGTTTTTTTTTAGTTGACTGTCCCTTTAAGCACACTAAAAAACAAAGGGCATTACGAGCAACACACTATAACTCTCTTACCTCCAAATTGACACATGCTGAACAAGCTCACAAACAAAATCCACATTCCGATCAACTCTACACTGACATACAACAAGCTAGAGAGGACTTGAACCAGTATCTTATCAAAAATGCATACTTGCGCTCTCTTACAGTACGGGCTAAATTCTTCGTGGAAAATAATAAAACTGGACGAATGTTAGCCAGATCTCTGAAAAAGAAAAGTTTCAAGGCCTTTATCAAACAAATCAGTAACACATCAGGACGAACCCTCTCAGACAGCTCATCAATCGTCAATGACTTTGCCTCTACAATTTACAATTTCCCAGCCCCACTACAAAAACTTGTCTCATAAATAACTATTTGGCCCGGATACACCTCCCGTCCTTAACCTTAGATGACTCCACAACCTTAGACCAACACTTTCATTTACAGGAAATCTTAGCTGCCATCAAAACCCTACCACAGGGAAAGGCCCCCGTTCCAGATGGTTTTTCCCCAAAATACTTCCACCGATTCACCACACAGCTGAGTCCACATCTCCTTGAACTCTATCAGTCAATAGAGCAGTCAGGGAACTTTTCCCAACAGCTTCTGGAAGCCTCCATAACAGCTATCCCCAAACCCAATAAACCCCAGGATCAGGTTAAAAACTACAGACCTATTTCCCTAATAAGCATAGATGTAAAATTGTATGCCAAAATCCTAGCTACACGTCTAAACAAGGTCCTACCAACTTTGATTCACAGAGATCAGGTTGGCTTCATGCTGGGTAGGGAAGCCAAAGATAATTCTACTCGCACACTTCAGACTCTTTTTACCTTTTTACAGTTTCTACCCACAAGCTCCCTATAGCCCTTTTCTAAACTGATGCTGAGAAGACCTTCAACAGGGTCGACTGGGATTTCGTGTGGTCGGTCCTGTCGAAAATTTGGCTTCTCATCAACATTAATTACGAGAATCAAAGCCCTTTATTCCAACCCATCAGCGTCAGTACGAACAAACACCTCCTCACACAAATTCTACATCTGTAACGACACCGTCAGGGTTGCCCACTGTCACCTCTTCTCTTTGACCTCACAGTCAAAACACTTGCTTCTCAAGTCAGAAACAATCCTGAAATTGAATGAAATAGAATTTGGTCCTGTCCAACAAAAATGCTTTTGTACACAGACGATATTGTTTTCACAATTCAATCTCCACTCTCTTCCATCCCTGCTCTACTGAAAGAATTTGAGACTTACAAGAGGGTCTCCAATTTCTCTATCAATTTAGATAAATCAGTATTACATCCCATTAACCTGCCAGAAGATGAAGTTACCTTTCTCTCACGCAATACCAAATTCTCACTTGACACCTTCCTACGCTACCTAGGCATTAATATCACTCTTAATACAGCGGACCTTTTCGAACACAACTATCTCCCCCTCCAAACAGAAACCCACAAACTCTTTGACACCTAGCATAATCAAAACCATCTTTCCTGGCTAGGAGAGCCAACATGACTATTTTGCCAAAATAACTATACCTCTTCCAAACACTCCCTTTAGACCTCCCACTTAGCTACCTAACAACACAACAAAAACTGATAGAATCATTCATATGGCCCTACCAAATGTCGAGAGTGTCCAAAAAGACATATCTCATGAAAGAGGAGGGTGGACTTGGAGTCCCCAACCTTATCAGCTACTTCAGAGCTGCACACCTAGCGCGTATCATTGCTTGGAACCATTCTCTCCCCTCTAAACCCTGGGTCCAGTTAGAAGCCTCCTGTGGTGGATACCCCAGCTACCCCGACTGGGTAGCTCCTCCAAAAGGGTCCTGCTTCCTCCCTGCCAACTGCAGCTGTGTAGCTGGCAAGTGATTACAGCCAGTAGCCCACCCTGATACCAGACAGCACCAGTATTCAGGATCCCACCCTGTGACAGACTCCGACTACCCTGATCCTTCCTATTCCTGACAACAGGTCGCTATGTAGCAGAGAAAGTGATTATAGCAGGAGCCCATCCAAAGAACTAGACAGGTGAAACAAGAACTGATTTTATTTTGAAACACACTTGCCTTATATACACAAAGGGTCTTATCTGACTCTCAAATCTCCCGCCATTCCCACCCTCCAAACAGGCTGGAGCTGGCCATAGCAGCCACTGTCTCACAGAGTCCCAGGACCCAGAGGTGGTGGTTTTGGGGTGATCTCGGGGGAGGGGTGGCACTTCCAGGATGACATTTGAAAGCTCTCAGTCCCCAGATGCCACAGTCCAAAACGTGGCGTGATCCATTACTGGGGATCGGAGTTACAGCCCGGTAAAGATAAGGGGTAGGGGTGTCCAAAAACCCCAGTTCCCTAAGGAGTTCTCCTCCAGTAATTCTCCCACCTCTTTTACTCCCTAGGGGCTACTGATCCCCAAAACAGTGGACCTCTGGGGCAAAGGGCCGCTGAAGCGACCAGGGTTAAAGCTAGTGGGTGTTTGGCCTTGATGCGGCCGACCGGCAGTTCCAGGAGCCCAGCCAGCCTAGGAGGGTTTTCCCGGTCAGAGATAAGCTTTTCTCTGACAAGATACAACACAGCAAAACAACACACAGCAAGAGTCAGTGAGGTCTTGTAAGCCATGAAATTGCCAAATCTGGTGTAAAAGGGAGTAAGCTAGGTAGTAGGGGGTGGGGGGAAGCCTGGGTGGTCTGGTATCCGTGACACCTCCCTTATCAATTCTCACAATATCGGCGAGATCTGCTGGATTACCAGAAAACACTGCCCCCCTTTATGTGAAACCATCTATTTCATAGCAGCTACTCTTAAAACCTGGGATAAATCTAGCCAACAGTGTAGCAAATTATCAAGTCCAATCTAACCACTAACTCCCCTACTGAATAACTCTACATTCATACAACCTAAACTCCTTCCATTATCCAATTACACGGCTGGACTCATGCCTCTGCCAATTCACTGCCTCTTTAAAGACGGACATTTCTGAACACAAGCTGACTTGAAACAAAACATTGGCCCCTTATTCCAAAAATGGTTTACATATTTTTAGATACGTCATGCCCTCCTATCTAACCCTCATAAACCAGACTTTACTAGACCCATAATCTCATTCAAATCCCTATGCAACACTTCATCAATACATAAATCACACATTTCCATAATCCACAAAATGCTCAAAGGTCCCCCAACGACCCTCACACCATCGTATATTACTAAATGGGAAAAATAACTAAATCTGTCCCTTAAACACAAACAATGGAGCAAAGCTTTCTTAGCAACCAAAAAATCCTCAATTTCATCGGCTATTGTGGAACTAAATTATAAGATATTACTCATATAGTATCTCCTCCAAAAAGACTTCACAGTATCTTCCCGAGCGCCTCCCCGCCATGCTGGAGACACTGTGGAGAGATGGGTTCACTATACCACAGCTTCTGGTATTGCACACTACTTAAGCTATACTGGGAAGCAATCAACACATACATCAACTCCACACTGGGAACTAACATTGATTTGCACTCAACTACAGTCCTCTTAAACTCCCTACCTAAAATTCCTTGTCTGTATCATACGAAATTACTCCAATGTATGATTAACAATGCCAAACAACTGATTCCAAGAATGTGGAAAAAGTCAACAGTCCCCACAATACAAATGTGGTTAAAAGAAATGGATTACGTCCTATCCCTAGAGAAAATCTGCTACATCTACCAAGGCAAAGCAAACCTAATACTTGACATTATTTTTCTCTGGGAACAGAAAAAAATACCCTAAAAAATACCCTAAACCAGAAAAAAATACCCTAAACCAATATATCAATAAAACCAGACCCTTCAAAATGAATCCCACCCAGGCAATCTCACACCACATAATGACATAGCCCCGCAGGTAGTCCCACCCACTCCCCCCTCCCCTTCCCCCCTCCTCCCTTTCTATCTTTTACCCTCCCCTCTTTCTCCTCTTTTCCCCCTTCACTCTCAACTAGTTTATTTACTTATTCAGTTATTTTTTTCTTAAGTTTATTTTTCTCATCAATGAGCTGTCAACATATTAACAATGCCTATGTCAGTCCTCACTCTGAAAAGGGGACCCTCTACATTGTAATTTTATTCTGTTCTCTCTCACATGATGACATGTATTTTATTACATAATATATTGTTACAGACTTGGATATTCGATCTTCCCGTTAAGGGAGCCACTGGACTTTTGAAAGGAAAATGGACCCTTAACAAATGGCCCCACTACTCCTAAGATGTTTCTATTATACGACTGCTCATTGTTGGCCTTGTTATAGTCTTTCTTTCATTGTTTGTTGTTAACTCAAAAACAGCAATAAAAATTATTTAAACATAAAAAAATCTTTCAAGGTAGCATTTTTGTTTCTGTAATTCTTTAAGGGACCTCGTATCATTAGATTTTCCAGATGGAAGTCATTTGGTGAATTCTACAGTGACATATTCAAGTTTCTTCAAACTTTTATATTTTAGATGGTTTACTTTCCCCCATGGATACTTCAATGTTCTAATCAACCAAGAAAATATGAGGCTTCTAGTTTCTATTTGGACATTGTGACACGCTGATCAGACACTGATGCTCTTAACAAATGCATCTTGTTATAAGCTAGCAGATTTTCTCACTGTGTTTTAGTATTACTGTTTATCAAAACCCCCAGAAAAACTAGTTTACGACCATCTAACCCACTTCCTGTCCTCCAACTCCTTGCTTGACTTCCTGCAGTCTGGCTTCCTTCCCCAACGCTCAACTGAGACTGCCCTCACCAAGGTTACTAACAATCTTCTTTTTGTTTATAGTAACTTCCACTATTCTAAACTTATCTTACTTGACCTCTCAGCTGCCTTCAACACTGTTGACCACCCGTCATCCTACAGACTCTCAGCTTTCTTCATCTCTGTGACACTGCCCTCTCTTGGATCTACTCTTATCTCTCTAACAGGTCATTTTCTGGGTAATTTGCTGGTCACTACTCCTCTTCAATGCCTCTGTTGGTTGGTACATCAAGGCTCTGTCCTGGGTCGTCTACTTTTTTCTATTTATATTTCTTCACTGGGTAAACTTTTCAACAGCTATGGCTTCAAATATCTCTATGCCTATGACACATAGATATACCTCTGCACCCCTGCTCTCTGTCCCTCTGTCCTTTCTCATGTCATTGACTGCTTAGTTGGCATTTCTTCCTGGATGGCCTCTCACCACCTAAAGATTAACATGTCCAAGACTGAGGTCTTTCAACCCCCCCACCCCAGCTAGATTCCAATTTCTGTCTTCTTTATCACTGTGAGCGGCTTCACTATCTCCCCATAACCTCAAGTTTGCTGCTTTGAAGTTACACTTAACTCCAATCTGTCCTTCATCCCCCACAACTCACTTCAACCTGCCGCAACTACTTATGTAATATCTTCAAAATTCGTAAGTTTCTAAGCGCTGACACTAATAAAAAATTTATGTACTCCCTGGTAATTTCCCAACTTGACTAATGCAATAAAATACTAACTGGCCTTCCTCTCTCCTGCCTCTCCCCCTTTAATCTATCCTAAATGCCTCTGTCAGGCGAATCCACCTTTCTTGCCACTCTGTATCTGCTGCACCTTTCTGTGAGTTCCTTCACTGGCTCCCCACTCACAGCAGAATTAAATTCAAAGTTCTCACCCTGAATTACAAAGCCCTTACCAACGCCGCTCCCACTACCTGTCCTCACTAATCAACAATTAAACTCCTTCCCTCCCCCTGAGGTCCAACAATGACCTGCTCCTTGCATTTTCTATCATCGCCTCTTCCCATGCTAGCCTTCAGGACCTCTTGTGCGGCACCAACCCACTGGAACGCACATCCTCTCGCTGTCAGACTTTCCTTTAATCTGTCCTCCTTTAAATGCTCCCTAAAGACATTTTTGTTCAAGAAAGCCTATCACCAAACTCAGTAATAAATTAATTCCACTTACCTAATAATTGCCCTCATCCAACTCTGTACTAACACCATTCTGACCCTTGCAGTCTTCTCTTCCTGTTTCTCACCCTCTTACCCTTCTAGATTGTAAGTTCCCACAGGAATAAATTGTGTCTTCTCTTACAAATATTGTATAATTGTTGTACTTTTATCATTAGTAACCATGGACAGCTCTGTAGACGCTTTATAAATAAAGTATAATAATAATAATATTCTGTTTCTTTGTAGCCTTCTCTTTCACCTGTAATCTTCTATCCTAATATGGGCGCAATTAGTCTCAAAAAGAGCTTGCAAAACCAGAAAGTCATCAAAGTAATATTTCATTAAATCAAACAAAATAACTCACTCATATTTTAATTTTGTGATGTTCTATAGAACTGGTTCTCTGTCTTGTTTCTTTTAGAAAGTAACCTCAAAATAAAATGGAACAAACTAAAGGGCCAGATTACAAATGGCGCACTATTTTTTTTTCTATTACAAGTTGAAAATCAAAAGGAAGTGCGCAAGCGAAAGACTCAGGGGTGCCAACTTCAGGACTTCGATATCGCAACCACACTAATGCCTTTGCCTCATAAACTTCTAATGGGTGTGCTGCAAAAAACTATCAGTTATCCCACTCATGCTAAACCGACACTGCACTAGACCAATTGAACTAAAGCCGAAGGTGTGTTAGGAATACTTTATATTGCTATGTTCTTCACATTGAAAAACATGTTCTTTTTATATACTGTGTATATATATATATATATATATATATATATATATATATATATATAAAGAATATTTTTTTCTGAGTGAAGAAGATAGGAATTTCAAGTATTTTTATTAAAAACCCATAAAAATGGGGGTGGAGCTACGCCGTGCTGGAGCATGGATGCACTCTGAAAATGCTCCGAAGCTGTCAGGGCTTCTAGGCAGTAATACAGGCAGTCACACTGGACAAGCAGTGATAAACACACCATGCATGAGCTGCTCATGCTAATCGGGTACCCTACCTGCTTTCAGTAAGCCATAAAAGTGAGGACAGGGCAAACTGAAGGGAGGGAGAAGTGTGGAGGGGCAGATAGAGCCATTTTGCTTACATCCTGCAGGCCCAGAGGCGCACACGCAGCGCTCCGATGGAAGGAAACAAACATATGCCTGAGGGTTATTCAATCTTCAGAGCCGTTCCCACGCTACAGATCTCTAGAAGACCCTGAGTGAGACGATCAGCTAAGATCACCTGGAGATAGCTGGAGACTGCTGGCCCTAGGTCGACACGTGAGTGACAAAACGTGAACTGTGTAACACAGGGAGCCGTGATAAGGCAAAATAACAGGGTTATAAAACTCAGAGGATTTTATATTGTTCTAGGTATAAATACACACCAATGAGCCATAATATTATAAAGGTCTTTAGAGCATAGTAGAACCAACGCTGCAAGCTGGCTGAATAATAGAGGTGCGCTTACACATAAAAGGCACACATGCCAAAAGGTCCCTAAACAGGCCTATAATAATAAAAGAGGTCTCTTAGGCTCTACAACTTGTTCTCACAAACCCTGCCATTTGTTAAGTCATAGAGGTTGGTCCATATATATTCTGGCAGTATAATATATACCCTGGTGTGAAGGGTTCTCCTCAAGACAATAGCAGAATCTAAAATTGACTATCCTGACTCATATCACACCCAGATGCAGATCTCCTGCCTGTCACAGTGGAGGTTATGGCAGCCAGAAAAGGGAACAAACCGAACAAGCAGCTCAAGCCTCCGTCTTTAGCCCCTTCGGTCTCCTCCTTTTTTCAAACACAGGACCATGCGATGTCGGATACACTGCAATCGCAAGAGCCAACCCGTTCTAATTCAGGAATCACTATGTCTGACATCCCCCAGGATTCACTGAAATCCATACAAACGCAAATAGCAAGCCTCCCATCTAAAACAGATATTGAATCTTTGAAGTATTTTATAAAAGATGAAATCCAGAATGGAATACTTGGAGGATGGACAAGACTACCTTAATAATCTGGTTAGCTCTAACACGCAACAGTTGTCCATCCAGGACTCCATGATCCAAAGTATCCAAGATAAAATAGAAAAGTTGAAATAAGAAGGGCGACTCCTAGTGCAGAGCAATAAGGTAGATATCCCCCTTATCTGAATCCCAGATGTACAGATACTCACAATTTGATATGCACACGATAGTGCAAGTAACACCTACTGGGTATATTACAGTGACCCAGTGCACATATTGCTCACAGCAGTAAATCCAAAAGATCCCAATATATCCTTTGTTGAAGGCAGAGGCGTATTTAGGTTTTGTGCTGCCCTAGGCACTAAAAATTCTGCTGCCCCCCCCCCCACACACACACCCCCTAGGTTTTCGGCTGTTTTTTGGCCATAATATTTTTTGGTCAGGGTATAATGTGATAATAAACCTGCATACAATATATATGTGTGTACAAATATATATATATATATATATATATATATATATATATATATACTTAAATTATAACATAGCTGTACTGTACAATATGGCACTGCTAACAAAGTGAGTTACACAACTACACAGCATGCCACAACTACACACCTTACACAGCTGTATAGCATGACATAGGCAGCATTACACTGAGAGAAACAGCTGCAGTGCTGCACAGTTGACCACCTCGTCCTCTACATATATTACACAGTCACAAATCATAAAATATAAATATGCAGCGTGACCTAGTGTGATATTACAACTACTAGACAACAAACATGACACTGATAAGCAGTGTTATGAAGTTTGATAAAGCGACCAACATGACATTGCTAGGTAGTGGCATTGCTAGGCAATGTAACAACTATACACCATATGTTTACCAATGCAATGCCTGTGGTGTACAGTGTGCACCCACCTCCTCTCAACACTTCAGCAGCCTGCCCTGGGTGGGTAATTGCCATGGTCTCAGTGCTGCCGTTGGCCCCTTTGTGCAACCCTTACCCTGGGCATACCGGTTCTTATGGCCTCTGCCCGCCCCCAGAGCCCCGTTCTCCTACCTTCTTAAGTGCATCATGTGGCAGTGGCACAGATATGAAACCTAAAGCTGTCTGTGTGCACTGTGCAGCCGCACTCGAAATATAATTTTTGTTCACGCAGCGCCATTCTCCACCTTCTCCAGATTTCCCGCTCCGCTACGTTCATCCGTTGAGATTGTCATCCTACCCTGTTTCCTACCGTGATTTGCGCATGCGCAAAATGATTGTCACCACAAAAATGCGCAATCATCTGGGAGTCGGACTGGTAGCAAACTTCTCTGGGCATTTGCACAAGCTGACAGTACAGGCATGGCACCTCACCTCGGATATTGGACTTACAAAGCAGGACAGCCTGTACAGTCAGTCACGCAATAATAATACGGAATAATGGGTATTTGTCCTAAAGTTTCCATTATTCCGTGTTATTATAGTGTGAATATACAGGATCTCCTGCTTTGTAAGTGTGATGTCTGAGGTGAGGCGCAACGCATTCACTGTCAGCTTGCCTTGTAAACATATCTTACCTTTACCAAGCGCACGACACAAGCAAACATACTTCAAAGTCTGACTTCAGGTCATTGCTGCTTGCTGTACCAGGGGAGCTCTGGGGCTCAGGGGGCTCTTTGTGAGTGAAATAGGGATTGGTGCCGTAAGCTGTTTGTTAACCTTAACCAGCTAAACCCTGAACAGCTGTCAGAAGTCACAACACAGTCACACTGCAAAAGTGCCGCCCCCTATAATCTGCCGCCCTAGGCACGGGCCTTGTTGGCCTAGGCCTTAATACGCCCCTGGTTGAAGGGCTTGGATAGCCGTATGAATACAGGAGACTCAAGAAAATGTTATGTATATAAAAACTTTATATGGTACAAATAATATGACAATGAATCATTAAAAATGTGTAAAAACAATCCAGTATTACTTGCTGCGCGTTTCTCAGCGTTAACCACGTCATTTCCTCAGGCTAATAAGATAAAATCGAAGATCTTAATAATCGAGGAAGGAGGAACAACCTTAGGATCAGGGGAATCCCCAAAGAGATTTCCCAGGATCAGCTCAAAGCCTTTGTAAGGGACTTCTTTTCATTATCTAATTCCACGGGTCCATAGAGCCTTGAGGCCACCTGCTAAGCCTCCAGCCCCACCTAGAGCTGTCATTCTCAAGTTGTTAAAATATACCACAAAGGATGAGATCTGGCGGGCAGCAAGGTCCAGACAGACAATCACGTTTCAAAACCATAATTTACAAGTCTACCAAGACTTATGACCTCAAACAATACAGAGGAGAAAAGAGGTCAGTTTTATAACAAAAACACTTCAAGAAAATAACATAAGGTACCGTTGGGGCTTCCCTTTCAGCCTAATTGTCACTCACGATGGAGCCCAACTAACATATAAAAGTTTTGCAGATTTGGACACTAGCCAAGAGACTGAACCTTACTTTTGAACCTCCACCGGAAAGGATCATAGATGTACCCCCTCAAAGGGAGAACTCAGACAAAGACAACCCTAAAGAACAGGGATCCAATTGGAACAGAGTACCCTCAAAGAGACACAAGACAGGACCTACTTCCTCATCCAATAACACATTAAACTACTGGGCTAATTAAATTTCTTGGACATTGCAAACCCCGAACCTCAGTCTTTGCTATACAAGACCTCATGCTCCCCTAGGTTACTACTGAACTTTTTGGACAGAGTGCCCACTTGGGTCTTTCAGCTGGGTGAAGATTGCGGTACAGTATAGACACCACTTGTCATTGCTGAATTACTGTTTAGTGACTGTATTTGATTGTGTGATGTAATGACGAGTATTCTTCCCCGAACCTTGGTGTGGGGCCGGCTACCCTTCTTTCTACTTCCTCACATATAGGACCCCAGTTTTAGTCTTATATACGTATCACCAGCTCTGTTTATATATGGTTCACGACATGCCTTAACTAATGTATATCATTACTAAATTATCCTAGAGTGCTACCTGACATCATTCCACCCCCCTAGAATGGTGTATACCAGGTCAATCTCATACACCAAATGTTGTTGTATTTCTTGCAACTATATTTTGTTTGTTTTTATCATACTTATTGTAGTACTTACATCTGCAGTAGGTCTTAACAGCTCTACATGTTCCAGTTTCACAGTTAATTCAAATTTTCATGTATATTGTGCATTCACAGGTTGTTTGAGTTTATATCTTCTTTCCTCAGGCTTGGTTTGCTTCATGCCAGGCCAGAAAGATCCATGGCAATAAGGGATTATACGACTCAAAGGTGACATAATACTTATACAGGAGACACATTTTAGGAAAGGAAAAGAACCCCTACAGCCCCTTAGAAAATTTGGACAAGTTTACTTGGCCTGCCACATCACAAAACATAACGTGGTAGGCATACTGATTAAAAAAAAAATCAGTATGGCTTTCCACGAACGCGGAGAAAGCTTTTGACCGGGTTAGCTGGTCATTCTTAAAAGCTATACTACAGACGTTCGTTATAGGGAAATCTATGGTCCACAGAATATTCGCATTATATGATTACCCCAGTGCCCAAATCTCCTTGAACGGAATTCTTTCCCCCCCCATTTCCGATCACGAATGGTACAAGGCAAGGATGCCCCTTGTCCCCTCTACTTTTTGTATGCCTACTGGAGGCACTAGCTACTATAATAAGACAGAATCAAGGAAAAGACGGCATAATAATTGGTTGACGAGGAGTATAAACTATTCTTGTTCGCTGATGATGTGTTGTTCACGCTAACAAACCCCAACAAGTCAATCCCTCTACTACTAGAGGAATTAGAACTTTTTAATAAACTAACAAACTTCTTGATTAATACCACAAAGTCGGAGATCCTTGGGGTCTCCCTCACCCCTTGCATCGAACAACAGATTGCACAAAATTGCCCCTTTCATTGATGCAAGAACTCCCTAAAATACCTTGGTATATATTTGGCTGAGGTCCTAGACTCAGTTTATAACTTAAACTATATCCCTATGAAGATGGCATTGGCCAGCGATTTGTCTTCATGGCATGCTAAACATCTTACTAGGATGGGTAGGATTAACGCTATAAAAATAACTGCCTTTCCCAGGCTTTTGTACATCATGCAGGCCCTGCCCATTCCCCTTCCTCCTCGATACACCACGAAAGTCCAACAACTGTTTAGCAATTTCATCTGGAAGGGAAAACACCCGAGAATCAATAGATCTATTATGATGAGTTCCAGGAGTCATGGTGGACTGGGGGTCCCAAATATAGATTCTTACAGACTAGCAATTTTCCTACAGCGTGTCCTTGACTGGAGGATACATAGAGACCAGAAAAGTTGGATCCAATTGGAGGAAAGCCTTAATCAGGGAGTGAACCTTCCAGCCATGTGCTGGTTCCAAATTCTGAAAACATAATTAAAGTTATAGCTGACCTGATCACTAGGGAAATTTTACTCCAATAGGAGTTGGCAAACAAGATAAACCCATACATGTCCTCGAGACCTTCTCCCCTAACCTCTCTGATCCATAACACTGAATTCTCCTTAACCTGGCTAACCCACAGACAGCTGTTCACCACCTCTCAGTCATGGACCGTATGCTCTCACAACTACAAGAAAAAGGTTTAATTATAGAAAAGTACATCATTATATAACAATACATAAACAAAGCTACAACATGTTAAGACCTCTAACCATCTTAGAAAAATTGTTCACATCTAAAAGCCCTATAAAACATACACTATCCAGAATCCATAAAATCATAACTCAACCCCCCCCCCCCCCCCCGGGCAATATATTACATTCCATAGAATCATGGGAGAGGGAATTGGGGGTCATTATTCTCCCTCAAACAGCTTCAAATATATTTAGTAATACTAAATCTTCCTCCTCCTCAGCGACCATTGTGGAATTGAATTTTAAGATACTCCATAACTGGTATCTTACCCCTAGACGTATACATAAATTATACCCTTCGACCAGAAACTGGTGCTGGAGATGTGGCCACGTGGGAAGTGGAATGGGACACATGTGGTGGTGGTGTAACAGTATTAACCATTTCTGTAGGGACATAATAGGCGAGATAGAGAGACTGGAGGGACATAATAGGCGAGATAGAGGAGGTCTTTCAGGTATTGATCCCCCTGGAACCACTAATATGTTTTACTCAATAAACACCCAAAACTCCCTTCCAAAGCACACAGAATCTTTTTCAGAATATTTAAAAACAGTGCGAAAACACTTATAGCTAAAAATTGGAAATCAAGTACCCCCTACCACGATTATGTGGAGACAGAAAGCCACAGATCTAATGGAACTAGAAGAGTTCAGATCTTATAGGATAGATACAAGGGACTCTTTTTTCCTAGCACAAGCTATCTGGGACCACCATTTAAAGCACACACACGACCATAATGAGACTCCTACTAGACACCCGACCTAGACATATGATAAACTAGATAAATCTGACAAGGACAAAACGATGGCATTCGAAAGCAACCCTTATGTACAATTAACTGCTGTATAACAGAAACATAAATATGACATTTTGTATAATTAAATTTAAATATTCATTTGAGTATCAAAAACAAGAACCTTTCGGCTAGATTACGAGTTTTGTGGTATGAGTGAAAAAGCAGCGTTAAGGCACTTTTTCACTACCGCTGGTATTACGAGTCTTGGAGGTATTTCTGTAACGCACACTTTTTTGGCCGTAACGCAACGTAATTACGACAACTCTCAAACAGTCCTTTTTCAATGGGACTTCCATAGTGCTGGTATTACGAGTCTGCCTGGGAGGCCAAAATGTGAGCCGTACAGCCTATACCACCAAGATCAATACCGTAAACTGAAAGTCAGTAGTTATGAGTTTTAAGCTACAAAGCTGTACCATAAAACTCATAACTAAAGTGCTAAAAAGTACACTAACACCCATAAACTACCTATTAATCCCTAAACCGAGGCCCTCCCACATCGCAAACACTAAAATAAAATTATTAACCCCTAATCTGCCGCTCCGGACATTGCCGCCACTATAATAAACATATTAACCCCTAAACCGCTGCACTCCCGCATCACAAGCACTAGTTAAATATTATTAACCCCTAATCTGCCGCCCCTAACATCGCCGCCACCTACCTAAATTTATTAACCCCTAATCTGCCGCCCCCAACATCGCCGCCACTATACTAAATTTATTAACCCCTAAACCTAAGTCTAACCCTAACCCTAAAACCCCCTAACTTAAATATAATTAAAATAAATCTAAATAAAACCTACTATAATTACCTAAATAATTCCTATTTAAAACTAAATATTTACCTGTAAAATAAACCCAAAGCTAGCTACAATATATCTAATAGTTACATTGTATCTATCTTAGGTTTTATTTTTATTTCACAGGCAAGTTTGTATTTATTTTAACTAGATAGAATAGTTAGTAAATAGTTATTAACTATTTACTAACTACCTGCTAAAATAAATACAAATTTACCTGTAAAATAAAACCTAACCTGAGTTACACTAACACCTAACCTTACACTACAATTAAATAAATTACATTTATTAAATACAATTACCTAAATTACAAAAAAAACCCACTAAATTACACAAAATAAAAAAAGAAATTATCAGATATTTAAACTAATTACACCTAATCTAATAGCCCTATCAAAATACCCCCCCCCAATATAAAAACGCCTAAACTAAAATACCAATAGCCCTTAAAAGATAATACAAACAACCCATTAACAGAAAAACCCACCTCCCACACAACCAACCGCCCAAATAAAATCCTAACTAAAAAAAACCTAAGCTCCTCATTGCCCTGAAAAGGGCATTTGGGTGGGGATTGCCCTTAAAAGGGCATTTAGCTATTTTTCAAGTGCCTAAACCCTAATCTAAAAATAAAACCCACCCAATAAATCCTTAAAAACACCTAACACTAACCCCCGAAGATCCACTTACAGTTTTGAAGACCGGACATCCATCCTCAACGAAGCCGGTAGAAGTCTTCATCCAAGCGGCAAGAAGTCCTCAACGAAGCCGGGAGAAGTCTTCATCCAAGCCGACAGAAGTGGTCATCCAGACGGGCAGAAGTCTTCATCCAGGCGGCATCTTCTATCTTCATCCATCCAGTGTGGAGCAGGTCCATCTTCAAGACATCCGGGGCGGAGCATCCTCTTCTTATGACAGCTCTTCTGGAATGAAGGTTCCTTTAAAGGGACACTCAATCAAAATTAAACTTTCATTATTCAGATAGAGCATGCTATTTTAAACAACTTTCCAATTGACTTCCATTAACTAAATGTGCACAGTCTTTTTATATTTAAACTTTTTGAGTCACCAGCTCCTATTGAGCATGTGCAATAATAAGTGTGTATGCATTTGTGATTGGCTGATGGCTGTCACATGGTACGTGTATGCATTTGTGAATGGCTGATGGCTGTCACATGGTACAGGGGGAGTGGAAAAAGACATAACTTTTAAAATTGTCAGAAAAAAAATCTACTACTCATTTGAAGTTCAGCCTAAGTGCTATTGCATTGTCTTGTTATATTGCATTTGTTGATTATGCAAATCTTCTGTGTTGACTGGACCTTTAAGTGACGTCATCCAAGATGGCGTCCCTTGAATTCCAATTAACTGATAGAATTTTATCAGCCAATCGGAATTAAAGGTGAAAAAATCCTATTGGCTGATGCAATCACCATGGACTTGTAATATCAAGTTTGCACACAAATGATAGCGATAATGCGTATTGTGACCAACGCTATCATTAGTGCGCCACTTGTAATATGGGCCATAGTTTGCTGTCACTCAAAAATGCTAAGTGGTAATTTAATTGTGGGTTTAAAGGGACACTCAAGTCAAAATTAAACTTTTAATGATTTAGATAGAGCAGGCAATTTTAAACAACTTTCCAATTTACTTCCATTAACAAAATTTGCACAATCTTTTTATATTTACACTTTTTGAGTTGCCAGCTCCTACTGAGCATGTGCAAAAATTCACAGAATATATGTATATGATTTTGTGATTGGCTGATGGCTGTCACATGATACAGGGGGAGTGGAAATAGACAAATGAAATTTGTCTGAAAAAAATCTACTACTTATTTGAAGTTCAGACTAAGGGGTCGATTAATCAAGCTGCGGCGGACAGGGGCGTACATACCGCTTCCGTAAATCATCATTGCACATGAGCAATATTTTGTGATTGTGTGCCACCCCGCCCCCTGCCCGCGCACAGCCAATGACGTGTGGGCAGGAGCTGTCAGTCTCCCCGGCTGTACAAGACTGGGGAGATTGAAATTCACCAACTAAGAGGTGGCGAAAGGTTAAGAAAACAGCGGTCTGATGACCACTGCTTGTTAAATACGGACTGCAGGTTCTCTTGTGAGAACCAGCAGTCATAAGGGGTGCAAAGCCTGCCGAAGGCTTTCATAAATCGACCCCTTAGTGCTATTGTATTGTCTTGTTATCATGCATTTGTTGATTATGCAAATCTACTGTATTTACTGGTCCTTTAATGTCCTATTACAGTGATATAGATACCAAATATTTTCTTTGGTGATTCAGACAGAGCATACAATTAAAAAGTATCCAATGTTCTTGATTTATCTAATTTGCTTCATTCCCACAGTATGCTCCTAGGTAAGTATCTGGAGCACTACATGTCAGGAAATAGTGCTGCCCTCTTGTGCTCTTGCAAATATATAGCATTCTTGCTGCCATATAGTGCTTTTCAACAAAGGATACCAAGAAAAAGAAGAACATTTAATATTCAAAGTAAATTAGAAAGTTGTTTAAATCTGCATGCCCTGTCTGAATCATGTAAGACAAATTTGGGGTTTAATGTCCCTTTAATTATTTCAACATAAAATTTGAGTTCCCATCCACTTATGTGTGATAAAAAAGGATTTGCAATATACTTTTACTATTTCTTTTACCCTTTTATTAAGTTTAATTTAATTGTGTGTATCATATCAGAGGTGCCACAATAAATGCCATTCAATCCACTGCCAACTCTGTGAGTAGGCATTGGTGTTTGCATGCCGGTGCATGTGGCATGTGTAGCATATGTGCATATGTCAGGTTTTACTAACTGCTTTTGTGCTAACACATGCATATTGCTAAAATGCTATCATTCAAAATTGAAATACACTTATGAACATTTTAATTGTGATTGTTCTTTCCCTTTAAACTGTATCTTGTTTTCTGGTACGGATTAGAAGGTGACAAGGGCTTTCTTCAAGGTAAAGGAAGTTCATTTCAGGCTCCATGCATCAAACACCACAACACCAGGTGTCTCTTGCCCTTAGTCTTAAACTATTCTTTTTGAAGAGGGAGTGCTGGATGTTGGACAGGGCAGCTAATTAGTTTGTAACACTTCCTAATGCAAGTGGTTATTTATGAACTGTGGTGCTGCAAATGGCTCTCTCTCTATCACTTCTGCCTGTCCCTTCTCAAGTCATCAAAGCAGAAACCTGACATGAGGTTGGCTGGCCTCCAACGCTGGCCTGTGTTGAAGAATAATTACAAAGTGTTAATGCTTCTTGTTTGACCTCCATGTAGATTATTTCAAATATGTAACAGAGAAAGCTTCACTGCAGAGCTTGTTTTCAATGCTTTAACCCACACAATGGCAGTGATAAGCAATATATATCTTTAACTGTCAGAACAACAGACTGTAATTTATGGTCCATTAATGGAAGGTCAAATAACTGTTGAAGGTTTTCAGACTTTGTAACAGACAAATAAATTGAATCAAAGTGACTGCTAGGTGGAATTCATTTATATTTCTAGCTATACAAAAATGTTTTTACAGATTGCAGATAATAATGTCAACTCAACTAAAGGGACATTCAATTCAACATTTGTCTCCCAGTAAAATGCCTAATTATGGAAAATAAAACAGCAACACAATATACAGTAATTACTTATGTAGCTTCCATTTGCTGTAAAATGAATATCATTTTAGTTCCCATCCCCCCTGAAAAGCTGGAGTACTTCCGTTAAATTAAAAGGGACTAAAAAACACTAGGAGCCAGATTACAAGTGAAGCCTGTCATGATTTCTCCGTTCATCGCCGTGTCACCGCGGCTCCCGGAGCTTCTCAGTGTGGATGACGTCACGTCGCTTAGCAACGTGACGCATCCTCTGACACACCCCTCTGTATTCGTCACCGCTCCTGCCTTTAAACTCCGGCGGGAGATCGTACTCGGGGCCTGTTTGTTTGATTCCCCGGCGTCTGTGAGTACTTGAATATATTGCTTCTCTTGTGTACCGACTTCTGCCTGCCTGACCTAGCTCTTGTCTAATCCCTTCTACTGTTGTTTGAATACCGACTCCTGCCTGCCTGACCAAGCTTTTGCCTTACCCTATTACTGTTATTTGGATATCGACTACTGCCTGCCTGACCTAGCTTTTGCCTGATCTCTGCTTCTGATTTTTGGATACCGACTTCTGCCTGCCTGACCTTGCTTATGCCTTATCCTTAAACCTTCTCTTGGATATATATCTTCTTGTTTGTTACAAGCCTGCTTAAAGGGACATTTACTTTTACAAGCTGCAAAAGAGAACTTTGTCTTTTTGTTTGTTACAAGCCTGCTTAAAGGGACATTTACTTTTACAAGCTGCAAAAGAGAACTTTGTCTTTTTGTTTGTTACAAGCCTGCTTAAAGGGACATTTACTTTTACAAGCTGCAAAAGAGAACTTTGTCTTTTTGTTTGTTACAAGCCTGCTTAAAGGGACATTTACTTTTACAAGCTGCAAAAGAGAACTTTGTCTTTTTGTTTGTTACAAGCCTGCTTAAAGGGACATTTACTTTTACAAGCTGCAAAAGAGAACTTTGTCTTTTTGTTAGTTACAAGCCTGCTTAAAGGGACTATTACTTTTACAAGCTGCAAAAGAGAACTTTGTCTTTTTGTTTGTTACAAGCCTGCTTAAAGGAACAATTATTATTTCTTGAAACCTATCTTGTCTGTTTCCTGAGTGGGTCACGTCCTGGTTATTTCTCAGTGTGCTAGCGTGTGTTTTTCTATTCACACTAGCAGTTGGGTTACACCCCGGACTGATTCCTATACGGCTGACATTACAAACAGGCCAAAATGGACCCCACTGAATTATCCATGGCCGTGGCCCACCAGGGACAGTTACTAGGATCTCATGCCACTCACTTACAATCCCTGGACACTAAACTTGATCAAATAACTGCTTTATTACAAAATTTGGTTGCTACTACACCTCCCAATCCTAATCCCAATCCTAATCCTAATGAGGCATTACCCCCTTCGATTTCAAACAACCAGTCTCAGGTACAACTGAGTCCCAGGATACCCCTTCCAGATAAATATGATGGGAATCCTGAAGAATGTAGGGGCTTTCTCAATCAGTGTCGTCTCCATTTCCGAAATAGCCCTACTCTGTTTGCTACTCCCTCTTCTAGAATAACATTTCTTATATCCTTAATGAAAGGAAAAGCTTTGGCTTGGGTATCACCTTTGCTTGAAAAGAATGACCCTATACTTCTGGATGTTGATACTTTTCTCTCTGTATTTTCAAATGTATTTGATAAACCTGGAAGGTCATCCGCTGCTGAAGCTACTCTCTTGGATTTACGTCAAGGTAGTCAACCAGTTTCTCAATATGCAATTGAGTTCCGCACCCTGGCCTCTGAAACTACCTGGAATCAGGGAGCTCTTAGAGCCGCTTTTCGTAAAGGACTTTCGGAGCGTCTCAAGGATGAATTGGTGTATTGGGAGCTTCCAGAATCCTTGGAAGCCTTAATAAATCTTTGTATCAGTCTCGACGCCAGATTTCGTGAACGCCAACAAGAAAAGGATAGAACACAGAGGTCATCATCTCGAACTCCTTTTCGTTTGGCTCCTCGTTTTTCTAATCCAGTCACTCCTGCCTCTCCTACTCCAGATCAGGCTGAACCCATGGAAGTGGGAAGTATAAAATTAACAGAGACTGAACGCTTGAGAAGACGTTCTCTTGGCTTGTGTTTGTACTGTGGCCTTAAAGGGCATTTATTAAGGGATTGTCCTACCAGGCCAGTAAAAGCCAGGGCTTAACTCTAGTCCAGGGAACTGGGTTAAGCCAAAACAGTAGTCATTCCCTATACAAGAAACTTTTTGTTCCAGTAACCCTTCAAACCGGACATAGTAAGATTCATACCCAAGCTCTTATCGACTCTGGTGCTGGAGGAGTGTTCATTGATTCCACATTCGTCTCTACTCACTCTATACCTTTACTAAAGAAAGAGTATTCAATTTCAGTTTCTACGGTCAGTGGAGATCCATTGGGTTCCGGATACATTCAGTTTGCTACTCAACCTTTACTTCTCACTGTAGGAATACTTCATTCCGAGCCAATCTGTTTCGATGTCATTCCCACTCCTCAATTTCCCATTATCTTGGGACTACCCTGGCTCCAAGTGCATAATCCTACTTTTTCTTGGACTTGTGGCGAACTCACCTCCTGGGGATCTACATGCCTGACTAAATGTCTTCAAAAGATCACCAAGTTACCACTCACTATTGCTCTCACAATCGAAACTCCCGATTATCTACCTATGCCTTATCATGACTTTGTGGATGTTTTCTCCAAAAAGGAAGCTGAACGTCTTCCTCCTCACCGCCCTTTTGATTGCCCCATTGATCTCCTTCCTGGGGCTACCTATCCTCGAGGCAAGACATATCCACTTTCTAAACCGGAAATGTGGCTTTGGAAGAATATATTAAGGACAATCTGGCTAGAGGATTTATTCGACCCTCCTCTTCCCCTGTAGGGGCTGGTTTCTTTTTTGTAGGAAAGAAGGATGGTGGATTACGACCCTGTATTGATTACAGAGGATTAAATCAGATTACCATCAAGAACAGTTATCCTCTACCCCTTATTCCTGAACTTTTTACTTATCTTCAGGGAGCTACTTTATTTACTAAACTTGATCGTGGTGCATACAATCTTATCCGTATACGACAAGGAGATGAATGGAAGACTGCTTTTAACACTCGATTTGGGCATTACGAGTATTTGGTCATGCCTTTTGGGCTATGCAATGCTCCGGCGGTTTTTCAACATTTTGTGAACGAGATCTTTCGTGATTTTTTGAATATTTTTGTCATCATATACCTTGACGATATCTTGATTTTTTCTCAAAGTCACCAAGATCATGTGCACCACGTCAGGAAAGTACTTCAACGTTTAAGAGATTACCATCTGTTTGCTAAACTGGAGAAATGTTCTTTCCATCAAAAATCCATACCCTTTCTGGGTTATGTAATATCGGCATCTGGATTTGAAATGGATCCTACTAAACTTTCTGCCATCTTGGAGTGGCCTAGACCTGATTCTCTGAAGGCTTTGCAACGTTTTCTGGGCTTCGCCAACTATTACAGGAAGTTCATCAAGAATTTTGCTACTATTACTTCTCCCCTTACTTCTCTCACTAGAAAGGGGCAAAATTGCAAAAAGTGGCCTCCTGAGGCTATAGAGGCTTTTGAGTCTCTCAAAGAAGCTTTTTCTTCTGCACCTATTCTCCGTCACCCAAATCCAGATTTTCAGTTTATCCTGGAAGTTGATGCTTCTTCTGTTGCTGCTGGAGCTGTTCTCTCTCAACGAATACCAGAGACTGGAATGATTCATCCTGTTGGATTTTTCTCTAAAAAATTCACTCCTTCTGAATTTAACTATGACGTAGGCAATAAAGAGTTGCTTGCCATTAAAATGGCCTTGGACGAATGGAGGCATTGGCTGGAGGGTACTTCTTTGCCGTTTACCATACTCACTGATCATAAAAACCTTCTTTATCTCCAAACGGCCAAACTATTGAATTCCAGGCAAGCACGCTGGTCGTTATTTTTCTCCCGGTTTCACTATAATTTGTCTTACATACCTGGTTCAAAAAATATTAAGGCAGACGCCCTTTCCAGACAATTTCAAGATACCCCAATTCCTGAATCTGGTACCATTCTCCAACCTCATGAAGTCATAGCCCAGCTAACAACTTCTTGGTTACAAGAATTACAGTCCGCTCAAAGGAATCTTCCTTTGTCCTGTAAACCTCCTGATGGTTTACTCTTTGTTCCTGAACGCCTTCGTTCCAAGCTTCTATTTTGGGCTCATGATAGTCCCCTTTCTGGACATCCTGGTATCAGTATCACCATTCGAAATCTCAAACAGCATGTCTGGTGGCCTACTCTCTCTCAAGATGTTAAAGATTACGTCTCAGTATGCACACAATGTGCCATAAATAAGACTCCTCACCAACTTCCTTCTGGGTTGCTCCAACCGTTGCCCATACCTCATCAGCCTTGGACGCATATATCCATGGACTTCATTACCGACCTTCCTTTGTCATCTGGAAACAACACTATTTGGGTAGTGGTCGGCAGGTTCACTAAGACTGCTCATTTTGTTCCCTTACCAGGATTACCGTCTGCTAAAAGACTTTCTGAACTTTTTATTTTGCATATTGTAAGAATCCATGGATTTCCTCTGGATATTGTTTCAGATAGAGGGGTACAGTTCGTTTCCCGATTTTGGAGGTCACTTTGTAAACATTTTGGAACTTCAATTTCCCTGTCTACTTCTCATCATCCACAATCTAACGGCCAGACTGAAAGGGTAAATCAGTGTCTTGAAACATATCTCAGACATTATGTGGATCATTTTCACTCTAACTGGACTTCTTACCTTCCTTTGGCTGAATTGGCTCATAACGCCCGGTATAATTCCTCCCTTCAGACATCTCCTTTTCAGGCGGCTTACGGATTTCAGCCCAGAACATTTCCTTTGCATACTTCTTCCACAGAAAATCCTGCTTCTGATCTTTCTGCCCGAAGATTAACCCGACATTGGCGAAGAATACATCGTATCCTCTCTGTAACTTCTAAACGTTACAAGTTCTTTTCAGATCTTCGACGGAAGAAGGCTCCCAAGTATCGTCCTGGCGATAAAGTTTGGATTTCCTCTCGTTTTCTTCGCCTGAAACAACCTTCTACCAAACTGGGACCACGATACGTGGGTCCTTTCCGAATACTGGGTCATGTGTGTTCCACTGCTTACCGAGTGGCTTTACCTAAGACTCTCAAAGTCCATCCGGTATTCCACGTTTCTCTTCTAAAACCCATGATGTCCAACAGGTATTCTAAACCCCTTTCTAAACCTCCACCTCTGTTTGTCCATGGACATCCTGAGTTTGAGATCAGTCATATTCTGGATTCCAAACTCCGTGGCAAGAAATTGTATTATCTCATTCATTGGAAAGGTTATCCAGTCACGGAACGTTCCTGGGAGCCAGCTCATCAAGTAAATGCTCCTGCTTTAATAAAGGCCTTCCACAAGTCTCATCCTGCTAAACCTGGTCCTATTCCCCGGAGGGGTTCTTGAGGAGGGGGGTGCTGTCATGATTTCTCCGTTCATCGCCGTGTCACCGCGGCTCCCGGAGCTTCTCAGTGTGGATGACGTCACGTCGCTTAGCAACGTGACGCATCCTCTGACACACCCCTCTGTATTCGTCACCGCTCCTGCCTTTAAACTCCGGCGGGAGATCGTACTCGGGGCCTGTTTGTTTGATTCCCCGGCGTCTGTGAGTACTTGAATATATTGCTTCTCTTGTGTACCGACTTCTGCCTGCCTGACCTAGCTCTTGTCTAATCCCTTCTACTGTTGTTTGAATACCGACTCCTGCCTGCCTGACCAAGCTTTTGCCTTACCCTATTACTGTTATTTGGATATCGACTACTGCCTGCCTGACCTAGCTTTTGCCTGATCTCTGCTTCTGATTTTTGGATACCGACTTCTGCCTGCCTGACCTTGCTTATGCCTTATCCTTAAACCTTCTCTTGGATATATATCTTCTTGTTTGTTACAAGCCTGCTTAAAGGGACATTTACTTTTACAAGCTGCAAAAGAGAACTTTGTCTTTTTGTTTGTTACAAGCCTGCTTAAAGGGACATTTACTTTTACAAGCTGCAAAAGAGAACTTTGTCTTTTTGTTTGTTACAAGCCTGCTTAAAGGGACATTTACTTTTACAAGCTGCAAAAGAGAACTTTGTCTTTTTGTTTGTTACAAGCCTGCTTAAAGGGACATTTACTTTTACAAGCTGCAAAAGAGAACTTTGTCTTTTTGTTTGTTACAAGCCTGCTTAAAGGGACATTTACTTTTACAAGCTGCAAAAGAGAACTTTGTCTTTTTGTTAGTTACAAGCCTGCTTAAAGGGACTATTACTTTTACAAGCTGCAAAAGAGAACTTTGTCTTTTTGTTTGTTACAAGCCTGCTTAAAGGAACAATTATTATTTCTTGAAACCTATCTTGTCTGTTTCCTGAGTGGGTCACGTCCTGGTTATTTCTCAGTGTGCTAGCGTGTGTTTTTCTATTCACACTAGCAGTTGGGTTACACCCCGGACTGATTCCTATACGGCTGACAAAGCCCTATTTAATGCTCCTGCTCAAGCTGTAACTGCGCTAGAAGTTTGTAGTTTCGCGCTCTTCTGGTTCCGCTTGAATTGTGAGTTGAAAGTAAACTGTTTTTGCTCTCCCGCTAACCCGACAAGCGCAAAAATCTGTGCTAAGAATATCCTGTGTGCATTCATGTATTCACAGTAGAAGTCAATGGAGCAAAAAAAGTGTGTGGGGGGGGGGAACACACCTGAGTGCACTAACCCAACATGAAAATATGAATATTTCACATTCCAATGTTCTTCACATAGAAGAATGTGTTCTATGTATTCATTAATACATAGTTCTACATATATCTGATGTTATTTTTGGTACAATATATATCTATATCTATATACATGATTATATATAGGTATAGATATTTACAGATATATATAGGAATATCTATTTATAAATACTTAGACCATATTCTGCTAAGTGCAGAACATAGGGATGTGAAATATTTATAGTAAATACATAGTTAAAACCTTTATTAAAAATGAATATTGCATAAATATGTTTTTACATGTTTTCATTTACTTTACTGCTAAAGGCTCCAATACACACACACACACACACATATATATATATATATATATATATATATACAGCAAATGAATGCACTCTCTGCACTCTTTTGTCACAGGTCAAACATAATTTATTGACGTTTTGAGGCTCAAACTGTCCCCTTCATCAGAATAAAAAACAGTGCACTTTATCACTCTTAAATAGTGTACATAATCAACAAAATTAATGCAAACCAACTGTGAAATAAAACCATATCCCTTTGTGTCTCGCTAGTGGGATACACGCCATGCGTTCTACTAGACCGGAAGTAACCTCACTTCCAGTTACGAGTGTACATCACTTAGTCATAAACATTCAAAAGTATTTACGTGCACACAAATTCACATAACACTTGTTTCAACCTAAGTGCTTAATGGCATCAATATAATTAATGATGTGTCTCAACTTTTATGAATATTTTTGAAGAGAGATTTATCTATACAAACCCGGGATTTCATTGGTATGGCGCCTGTTGGTGGCGCTATATCGATGATATCTTTGGGGTTTGGAGGGGTGACGTTGGATCCCTTTGTGATTTTGTCAATGAATTGAACTGTGCCACTGGTAGCATTAAATTTAAACTCACATGGAGCGAGGATAACATCTTATTTCTTGACACTAAGATTATTAAAAATGGGCACACATTATTGGCTGATTTATACCGAAAAGACACCGATAGAAATAGCCTACTTCATTTTAATAGTGCCCATCCTCCTTCTCTACTCAGGGCCCTCCCCCGTAGCCAATTCCTTAGAGCGCGTAGAATTGTTTCGGATAAAGATGTCCTAGATCTAAGACTTAAAGAAATGGGCAACAGATTCTTAAATAGAGGTTACCCACCTGCGCTAATGGATAGAGAATTGCAATATGCTAGGTCTTTATCTAGAGAAACGCTGTTGAGAAGAAAGAATGAAAAGTCAATAAATGATCCCCGTATTATTTTTGTATCAGAATATAATTCACAATCAGTTGATATACAAAAAATTGTTAAAAAGCATTGGCCAATCTTAACTGAATGTAACCCTGAGATTAAAGAATTTAAATCTCCCCCTATGCCAGCTTATAAACAAGGTTTGAGCTTAAGGAAACAACTGATTAAGGCAGATATTGGCTCTAGTAAGTCTGTTATACAAACAGTAATAGGTATCAAAAAAGAAGGATGCTACCCATGTCTTAATTGCTCTTGCTGCAACAATATGTCCCAAGGCCCATTTTTCTATCACCCAACAATTTGTTGTATATATGATCAAATGCCCATGTGGGCATGGCTACGTCGGAGAGATGACTAGAAACATCAAAGACAGAATCATAGAGCACAAAAGTAGTATTAGAACAGGCAATAAGAAAGCCCCAGTTGCACATAACTTTATTAAAATGGGTCAACAAATTATTGAATGTGTATTTAGACCTTGCAGAGGGGGTAATAGAGAGCAGCTGTTGAAACAGCGTGAAGCATTTTGGATTTTCAAATTAGGAACCCTTGAACCTAATGGTCTCAATAGAGATTGGGACCTTTCTATCTTTTTATGAAAATAAATTTTTTCTATGAAATTTATGTTTTTCTCTTTTTTTTAGGTTGTAGATAAATTTGTATATATTGTACAATGCTGTTAAACTATGGTAAATAACTTGGTATTCTAAACAGTTAGGAGATTTGTTATATTGTTTTTAATAATATATTATACCACTTATATATATATACCTTAACCTATAGGGTTAATGTTTATAACCTGCAGTTTGGCGCCACCTAGTGGTATATATCTATATATAGAGAGAAAATCATTTCACCTGTATGCATGATTAAGGAAGTTTATTCCGAAACGTCGCTACCTGTTTCTGTGTAAAACCAAATAAATTTATATTCTGCTGTCACCCACCTATGGATTCTCAACTTTGGATGTGTCCATAGCATCCGTGTCTGCTTAATGTTATGAAGATCGCTAGTGGAACGCAAGCAATGCGTTCCACTCAAACCGGAAGTTACCTCACTTCCGGGTTACGAAATACGAGAATACACAATAATAGAGTGTTAAACTATAATAGCCCCTTCAAAGTACAACCAATGTTATTATAATATGTATAGGCAATCTTAACATATTCACAATATTGGTGATTCATACAAATAAAAGATCTTAATTGGTATGCTTGTGTTGTTTGTATTGTAGCATGAGTTATGGTGTACTTGGTTGTTATGGTAACCCTGTAAACAAAATAGGTAACATCACTCACTTTTCATGTTAAACAATAAAATAGTGTGCAGTAATAATTAGTGGAACTTCAAAAATACTGTTGCATATAATATAATAAACCTAAACCATTCTTAATGTTACTAATTAATATATTCATACAGAATATAATGTTGTGACTAAATAATAAAAATCTGGCTAAAGTTCTAGGTGTTGGAGTGGCTTCCACATTACATTTCATGTGGACAGTCCTTAAACCAACTGACCCATGTAACTTATTTCCAACTATATAAATTTTATACAAAAGCCATCATTGTTACTACTAGTATAACTAGGCTATTAGAATAAGAACTTATTAAAAAAGAAAACTCATAGAAAAATATAAACAATTGAGGGTAAAAACAAATGTAGTGTTTTAAATTGTAAATAATAAGCATCTTAACACATGTTTAATCTACACATTGTGTAGCATCAGAGAGTCCCATAAGGTGCTACTAGAGGACACCGACAAGTGGGTAACAAGTACCCCGAAAGGGAGGAAGGGTAGAGGTATGAACCGGGTCCAAGAATATAAAACCGTATTCATGCTTGCTCTCAGGAGGACATGCCCACCAACCGGTGTGCCATCACCCCAAATCAGGCTGCATCTGTCCTTTCAGGGACATAGAACCCCAGGGGTTTTAGGATACGTAACACACCAACAAGTGGGAGGGATAACCCTGATTTTAGGAGAAGGTGGTGAAATATTTTGAACAAAGGCTCACTTGACCTTATACTTTTAGTTATTGAGGAGGTTACTAATCTGTTAGGAAAAGTAAGGACAGAGATACAGGTATTTGAAACAACACATAAACCCACACTCTCCACAGACCCCAAAGAGAATTGGCTGAACAAATTAAGCCAACAAATTGATAAATATAAAAGTGACTTAATCGCATTTAAAGATAAAAAGATTGACACAGTCAACTCAGACTATGAGAAAGGGCGGGTTTATAAATGGTTGAGCTCTACACAAACTAGTCAATCCAGGCTATGGCAGTTCCAACGTAGGGTAAGATTTGACACTGTTGATACAAGCGGAGCAAAGTCATCTGACACAGATAGAGATTTATCTACACACACAGAATCTCTTACTCCACCACATACCAATCAATATATGGAACATCACATACAACAGCGAGGACATTTTAGGTCACCTAATTTTTTAGGGGTTACCACGAGGTCCAGAGGGGGAAACACAATAGACCCCATATTAGGAGGGTGAAATACAAGATGCAGGCCACCATGCAGGGGACACTAGAGAGTATAGTAATCAATCTGGGTTCTCATATCTTGACACCAACAGAAAATAGACTATTCAATAAAGGCCTCTCATTTATCCCTAGTCAGGGTATTTCAGAATTGGACCTCAAAATAGATATTTTCCGTTATCAAAGATTACTCAAGGTTAAGGAATTTTTTCAACATCATACAGCCAACCCTAGTACCTCATCTAGTAAGTGCAAAACACCTAGCAGCTTTGAACCCTCTAATTGTAGTCCCACAATAAAACATATATTAGGCTTATCACATGGACATGGAGCCAGAATGGATAGAATCTAAAGGGGAAAACAATCTTACAGTTGACGAACAGAAAGCGATTAAAACAGTACAAACAGACCCTATCCTGATCATCCGACCAGCGGATAAGGGAGGAGTCATAGTCCTCATGGATTATATAGACTACATGGAGGACATTGTCCTTCAATTATCAGATCATTCGAAATATAGAAGACTGACTTTTGACCCGACACTCCCCTACAAGAAAGAGGTTGATGATATAATTTGAATGGGATATACACATGGCTATATCAGTGAACAGATAAAGGATGTCTGCATCACAGAATGCCCTGTTACTCCCATTCTATACACAATACCCAAAATTCATAAATCACTACATAAGCCCCCTTGCAGACCCATAGTTTCTGCTAGGGGTTCTATCTTACAACCTGTGGCCCAATATGTGGATATTTTATTACAACCTATTGCTAAAAATATCAAGTCCTTTATACTTGACACAAATGATCTTATTAAACAATTGGCCAAGGTTCAGATACAAGAGAGAGATTTACTAGTCATCTTAGATGTGAATAATCTATATACTATCATGGGTTCCCCATGACAAGGGACTACAGGCAGTTAAAGAACACCTCCTAGACTTCAAGGACTATAGTGGTCCACTAAGTGAGTTTGTATTATCTCTCATTGAATTGTGTCTAAAGAAAAATTATTTTAGGTTTGAGGATTGTTTTTATGTTCAGGTGGCAGGGACGGCCATGGGCTCTAATATGGCCCCGGCCTATGCCAACACTTTCATGTCCTCATTTGAAAACCAACACCTTTGGTCTTATCAGGAACCCTCCATCATCTTTTATAAAAGATTTATTGATGACATCATATTGATCTGGAGAGGAGGCCGGGAAACACTAGAAACCCGGTTTAATAGGTTTAACAATACTGATATACTTCTTAGATCTGTCTATTTTTATTACTCAGAATCAGTTAGGGGCAACTTTGTACACTAAGCCCACTGACCGAAATTCCTTGTTAAGAGCAGAAAGCTGCCACCCACCATCACTGTTCAAAGGCATTGTTAAATCCCAATTCATTAGGACCCTTAGGAACAACACTAGTTTAGATGCAGGCGTCTCCCAGATGAATACAAAACAAAAACAAATTTCTTGAGAGAGGTTACAAGCCAGCAATGGTTGACAAAATTCTGTAAGAAGTAAAACAAAAAGATGACAAGACAAATGATGATGTGGAACAAGTGACGGTTATCCAAACATTGATTATGAATACGACATTTGCTCCTAACAACACACAAACAGGTAGTATTTTAAGGAAACACTGGTCAATACTATCGTCAGACCCTAAACTACCCTGTGTAAAGGACACCAAACCAATGGTGGGATATAGAAGGGGCACTAATTTAAGGGATCTTCTTGTCAAAACAGATCCCAAACTTTGCTATCAACCGACACAAAAAGTTAACATCAAAGGATGCTATAAATGCCTAGGGTGTATAACATGTAATTAGATGATAACATCCAGAACATTTCACCATCCGCACAAAAATAAGCTATTCACCATCAGGTACTCTATCTCCTGTAATACAACCCATGTTGTTTTGCTTTGAGGAACCATCAAAGAAAGAATGGCCAACCATTGGCTAGCCATCAGACAGGCTCTGGATACGGGATATTCAGACCAACCAGTGGCACGCCACTGTATGGAGAAATCACACTCGGTGGCTTCCATCAGAATTATCCTGATAGATCATGTCCCTAAGCTGGATAGAGGAGGAGACCAGGATAAGATACTTCTCAGACGTGAGGCGGAATGGATTTTCCGTTTAGGAACTATTCATCCCCGAGGTCTCAATTCCATACCAGATTATAAGGCGATCATCTAGGAGATGACACCAGGAACATACCTGGGGTGCTATGTCCCTGAAAGGGCAGATGCAGCCTGATTTGGGGTGATGGCACACCAGTTGGTGGGCATGTCCTCCTGATTCTGGGCTGTGAGGGCAAGCATGAATAGGGTTTAATATTCTTGGACCCGGTTCATACCTCTACTCTTCCTCCCTTTTCGGGGTACTTGTCACCCACTTGTCGGTGTCCCCTAGTAGCACCTTATGGGACTCTCTGATGCTACACAATGTGTAGATTAAACATGTGTTAAGATGCTTATTATTTACAATTTAAAACACTACATTTGTTTTTACCCTCAATTGTTTATATTTTTCTATGAGTTTTCTTTTTTAATATGTTCTCATTCTAATAGCCTAGCTATACTAGTATTAACAATGATGGCTTTTGTATAAAATGTATATAGCTGAAAATAATTTACATGGGTCAGTTGGTTTAAGGACTGTCCACATGAAATTTAATGTGGAAGCCACTCCAACACCTAGAACTTGAGCCAGATTGTTATTATTTAGTCACAACATTATATTCTGTATGAATATACTGTATTAATTAGTCACATTAAGAATGGTTTAGGTTTATTATATTATATGTAACAGTATTTTTGAAGTTCCACTAATTATTACTGCACACTATTTTATTGCTTAACATGAAAAGCGAGTGATGTAACCTATTTTGTTTACAGGGTTACCATAACAACCAAGCACATCATAATTCATGCTACAATACAAATAACACAAGCATAACAGTTAAGAGCTTTTATTTGTATGAATGACCAATATTGTGAATATGTTAAGATTGCCTATACATATAATAATAACATTGGTTGTACTTTGAAGGGGCTATTATAGTTTTACACTCTATTATCATGTATTCTCCGTAAACCAGAAGTGAGGTAACTTCCGGTTTGAGTGGAACACATAGCTTGCGTTCCATTGGCGATCTTCATGACATTAAGCAGACTTGGATGTTATGGACACATCCAAAGTTGAGACACATCCTTAATTATATTGATGCCATTAAGCACTTAGGTTGAAACAATTGTTATGTGAATTTGTGTGCACGTAAATACTTTTGAATGTTTATGAATAAGTGATGTACACTCGTAACCGGAATTGAGGTTACTTCCAGTCTAGTGGAACACATGGCGTGCGTCCCATTAGCGAGACACAGAGGGATATGGTTTGATTTCACAGTTGGTTTGCATTAATTTTGTTTGATTATTTACACTATTTAAGAGTGATAAAGTGCACTGTTTTTTATTCTGATGAAGGGGACAGTTTGAGCCTTGAAACGTCAATAAATTATGTTTGACCTGTGACAAAAGAGTCCTGAAAGTACATTCATTTGCTGTATATTTCTACATTTTTACGCCCAGGATTTTAGTTGGTCTACCTGAGAGGTTTCAACAGAACCTCTCATTTTCCACTTCTTTATTAGAGTTTGAACACTGCTGATTTGCATTCTCAATTCCTTGGAAATCTTTTTATATCCCTTTCCTGTTTTTATACTGTTCAACTACCTTTCCCCGCAGATCCTTTGACAATTATTTTGCTTTCCCCATGACTCAGAATCCAGAATCGTCAGTGCAGCACTGGATGAAAGATGCAAGGGTCTGTCAGGAGTCCAGAAACTCATTAAAGGGACAGTCTACACCAGACTTTTTATTGTTTTAAAAGATAGATAATCCCTTTATTACCTATTGCCCAATTTTGCATAACCAACACAGTTATATTAATATACTTTTAGCCTCTGTGATTATCTTGTTTCTAAGCCTCTGCAAACTGCCCCTTTATTTCAGTTCTTTTGACAGACTTGCAGTTCAGCCAATCAGTGCCTGCTCCCAGATAACTTCACGTGCATGAGCACAGTTATCTATATGAAACACATGAACTAACATCCTCTAGTGGTGAAAAACTGTTAAAATGCATTCTGAAAAGAGGTGGCCTTCAAGGTCTAAGAAATTAGCATATGAACCTCCTAGGTTAAGCTTTCAACTAAGAATACCAAGAGAACAAAGCAAAACTGGTGATAAAAGTAAATTGGAAAATTGTTTAAAATTACATGCCCTATATGAATCATGAAAATTTATTTTGGACTAGACTGTCCCTTTAACTTTTTATACACACATACTAATTACAAGAAAACAGATCACAGGTGAAGATGGTTACCTTTAATAGCCATTCAAACCCCTTTGTGTCAACTTGTGTGCATGTTATCAGGCTAAAATCACCAGGGTATGTAAACTTTTGATCAGGGTCATTTGGGTAGTTTCTGTTGTCATTATGATTTAAAAAGAGTAAACACCGTTGATTGATAATAAATGGCTTCAGCCAAACACTAACCATGAGTGAAAGAACAGTTTTTGTGTTATCATTCATATTCTCTGAAAAATGGCCAAGAAATCATAAATTCTGCCAGGGTATGTAAACTTATGAGCACATCTGTATATATATCTTATGTGTGTACAAAAGTATTTGTGTGTTTATATGTGTATATATGTCTGTAAATACATAAATACACATATAAATACATATGTACACACACAGACATATATATATATATTTTTATATAAATATATATATATATACACACATATGCATATACATCTTTAGATATGTATATGCATGTATCTCAATGTTAAAACCCTTTGCCTGCCTTTTTGTCCAACACCTTAGACCTCATATCTTTGAGCCCTCATAACTTTTGTGTACAATATGTTTTTGTAATAATTTTTATTAGCTAGTGTTATTATAAGTGTAACTGTACTTTGTACTATATTTTTTATGTGTTTTGTGCAACTTTTTAGTTTTGTGAAACAGTTAACCAGAGCTCTAAGGACGTGTTAATCATTCTAGAGTTTAACCCGATTGCACTCAAGCAATACTTTCAACTCTTAATACCAGTGGTAAACCTGACGAGAGCAAACACCTGCGATAAACCTAGTGGCATCACCTCAATATTTATGTTTTTAAAATGTGTTTAACGTTTAATGTCCCTTTACTTATCAGCATGCAACATTCTGTACAGTGATTGGTTATCTTAGAAGGCAAACTTATTTACATCTATCCCTAATTGGATACAGTAAAACACGTGGGCCTAGATTTGGAGTTTGGCGTTAGCCGTGAAAACCAGCGTTAGAGGCTCCTAACGCTGGTTTTAGGCTAACTCCGGTATTTGGAGTCACTCAAAATAGGGTCTAACGCTCACTTTTCAGCCGCAACTTTTCCATACCGCAGATCCCCTTACGTCAATTGCGTATCCTATCTTTTCAATGGGATCTTTCTAACTCCGGTATTTAGAGTCGTGGCTGAAGTGAGCGTTAGACATCTGACGACAAAACTCCAGCCGCAGGAAAAAAGTCAGTAGTTAAGAGCTTTCTGGGCTAACGCCGGTTCATAAAGCTCTTAACTACTGTACTCTAAAGTACACTAACACCCATAAACTACCTATGTACCCCTAAACTGAGGACCCCCCACATCGCCGCCACTCGATTACATTTTTTTAACCCCTAATCTGCCGACCGCCACCTACGTTATACTTATGTACCCCTAATCTGCTGCCCCTAACACCGCCGACCCCTGTATTATATTTATTAACCCCTAATCTGCCCCCCACAACGTCGCCTCCACCTGCCTACACTTATTAACCCCTAATCTGCCGAGCGGACCGCACCGCTACTATTATAAAGTTATTAACCCCCTAATCCGCATCACTAACCCTATAATAAATAGTATTAACCCCTAATCTGCCCTCCCTAACATCGCCGACACCTAACTTCAAACATTAACCCCTAATCTGCCGACCGGAGCTCACCGATACTATAATAAATGTATTAACCCATAAAGCTAAGTCTAACCCTAACACTAACACCCCCCTAAGTTAAATATAATTTTTATCTAACGAAATTAATTAACTCTTATTAAATAAATTATTCCTATTTAAAGCTAAATACTTACCTGTAAAATAAATCCTAATATAGCTACAATATAAATTATAATTACATTGTAGCTATTTTAGGATTAATATTTATTTTACAGGCAACTTTGTAATTATTTTAACCAGGTACAATAGCTATTAAATAGTTAAGAACTATTTAATAGTTACCTAGTTAAAATAATTACAAAATTACCTGTCAAATTAATCCTAACCTAAGTTACAATTAAACCTAACACTATACTATCATTAAATTAATTAAATAAAATACCTACAATTACCTACAATTAAACCTAACACTACACTATCAATAAATAAATTAAATACAATTCCTACAAATAACTACAATGAAATAAACTAACTAAAGTACAAAAAATAAAAAAGAACTAAGTTACAAAAAATAAAAAAATATTTACAAACATAAGAAAAATATTACAACAATTTTAAACTAATTACACCTACTCTAAGCCCCCTAATAAAATAACAAAGACCCCCAAAATAACAAAATGCCCTACCCTATTCTAAATTACTACATTTCAAAGCTCTTTAACCTTACCAGCCCTGAACAGGGCCCTTTGCGGGGCATGCCCCAAGAAATTCAGCTCTTTTGCCTGTAAAAAAAAACATACAATACCCCCCCCCAACATTACAACCCACCACCCACATACCCCTAATCTAACCCAAACCCCCCTTAAATAAACCTAACACTAAGCCCCTGAAGATCTTCCTACCTTGTCTTCACCCTACCAGGTTCACCGATCCGTCCTGAAGAGCTCCTCCGATGTCCTGATCCAAGCCCAAGCGGGGGGCTGAAGAGGTCCATGATCCGGCTGAAGTCTTCATCCAAGCGGGAGCTGAAGAGGTCCATGATCCGGATGAAGTCTTCTATCAACGGCATCTTCAATCGGATCCATCTTGCAGACCTCCGACGCGGAACATCCTCTTCTCCCGACGCCTACTAGCCGAATGACGGTTCCTTTAAGGGACGTCATCCAAGATGGCGTCCTTCGAATTCCGATTGGCTGATAGGATTCTATCAGCCAATCGGAATTAAGGTAGGAATATTCTGATTGGCTGATGGAATCAGCCAATCAGAATCAAGATCAATCCGATTGGCTGATCCAATCAGCCAATCAGATTGAGCTTGCATTCTATTGGCTGATCGGAACAGCCAATAGAATGCAAGCTCAATCTGATTGGCCGATCGGATCAGCCATCTTGGATGACGTCCCTTAAAGGAACCGTCATTCGGCTAGTAGGCGTCGGGAGAAGAGGATGTTCTGCGTCGGAGGTCTGCAAGATGGATCCGGAAGAAAGAAGATTGAAGATGCCGTTGATAGAAGACTTTATCCGGATCATGGACCTCTTCAGCTCCCGCTTGGATGAAGACTTCAGCCGGATCATGGACCTCTTCAGCCCCCCGCTTGGGCTTGGATCAGGACATCGGAGGAGCTCTTCAGGACGGATCGGTGAACCTGGTATGGTGAAGACAAGGTAAGAAGATCTTCAGGGGCTTAGTGTTAGGTTTATTTAAGGGGGGTTTGGGTTAGATTAGGGGTATGTGGGTGGTGGGTTGTAATGTTGGGGGGGGTATTGTATGTTTTTTTTTACAGGCAAAAGAGCTGAATTTCTTGGGGCATGCCCCGCAAAGGGCCATGTTCAGGGCTGGTAAGGTTAAAGAGCTTTGAAATGTAGTAATTTAGAATAGGGTAGGGCATTTTGTTATTTTGGGGGTCTTTGTTATTTTATTAGGGGGCTTAGAGTAGGTGTAATTAGTTTAAAATTGTTGTAATATTTTTCTTATGTTTGTAAATATTTTTTTATTTTTTGTAACTTAGTTCTTTTTTATTTTTTGTACTTTAGTTAGTTTATTTCATTGTAGTTATTTGTAGGAATTGTATTTAATTTATTTATTGATAGTGTAGTGTTAGGTTTAATTGTAGGTAATTGTAGGTATTTTATTTAATTAATTTATTGATAGTGTAGTGTTAGGTTTAATTGTAGGTAATTGTAGGTATTTTATTTAATTAATTTAATGATAGTATAGTGTTAGGTTTAATTGTAACTTAGGTTAGGATTTATTTTAGAGGTAATGTTGTAATTATTTTAACTAGGTAACTATTAAATAGTTCTTAACTATTTAATAGCTATTGTACCTGGTTAAAATAATTACAAAGTTGCCTGTAAAATAAATATTAATCCTAAAATAGCTACAATGTAATTATAATTTATATTGTAGCTATATTAGGATTTATTTTACAGGTAAGTATTTAGCTTTAAATAGGAATAATTTATTTAATAAGAGTTAATTAATTTCGTTAGATAAAAATTATATTTAACTTAGGGGGGTGTTAGTGTTAGGGTTAGACTTAGCTTTAGGGGTTAATACATTTATTATAGTAGCGGTGAGCTCTGGTCGGCAGATTAGGGGTTAATGTTTGAAGTTAGGTGTCGGCGATGTTAGGGAGGGCAGATTAAGGGTTAATACTATTTATTATAGGGTTAGTGAGGCGGATTAGGGGTTAATAACTTTATTATAGTAGCGCTCAGGTCCGCTCGGCAGATTAGGGGTTAATAAGTGTAGTTAGGTGGAGGCGACGTTGTGGGGGGCAGATTAGGGGTTAATAAATATAATATAGGGGTCGGCGGTGTTAGGGGCAGCAGATTAGGGGTACATAAGGATAATGTAAGTAGCGGCGGTTTACGGAGCGGCAGATTAGGGGTTAAAAATAATATGCAGGGGTCAGTGATAGCGGGGGTGGCAGATTAGGGGTTAATAAGTGTAAGGTTAGGGATGTTTAGACTCGGGGTACATGTTAGAGTGTTAGGTGCAGACGTAGGAAGTGTTTCCCCATAGCAAACAATGGGGCTGCGTTAAGAGCTGAACGCGGCTTTTTTGCAGGTGTTAGGTTTTTTTTCAGCTCAAACAGCCCCATTGTTTCCTATGGGGGAATCGTGCACGAGCACGTTTTTGAGGCTGGCCGCGTCCGTAAACAACTCTGGTATCGAGATTTGAAGCTGCGTTAAAAATGCTCTACGCTCCTTTTTTGGAGCCTAACGCAGCCTTTTTGTGGACTCTCAATACCAGAGTTATTTTTATGGTGCGGCCAGAAAAAAGCCGGCGTTAGCTACGCGGGTCGTTACCGACAAAACTCCAAATCTAGGCCGTGGATTCTGCAAGGCTTTTCAAAAGGTTTACGTTACCTGCTTTGCATTGGCAAAACCCAGTGCTAACAAATTGACTGCATATATATGCCCCCTTAATATACCTAGTACATTTCTGATACACAGTATTCTGTCATAGGGCTAATTTGTGAAAGTCATTCTAAAACTAAATATAACCTACATAAACTAGTTAAGCGTGCCAGTTTTTTGTTTTTTTTAGAACAAAATAAAATAGCAAATCTGTTACAAATCACAGGCACACTAAATTATTATCGCTTATTTCTAGAGCTCCAAGCATTTGTTTGCTTTGCAGACATTTCTGTTGCGTATGTAGACAATGTGTAAGGAGAGTAAAAAAACAACTTACAAATTAAAGGGCAGTTCAGTTCTACATGTGCAATTAAGAGAAATATGTATTCTTTTTGTCCTCCTCCTGGTTTTTAGTTTGATATTATAAATGAGAAAATTCCAACAATGTGTACATGTTTTTTTTCTTTTCCTTTACGAGTTACTGTGAGTGATCTTTTCTGAACTCACAAATAAAGGAAGATTATAGTTTCAGCAGAGAGTCTACAACTGTTATTAGGATGACCATGTCAGGTTGTTGTTTTTTTTTGTTTTTTTTTTCTTATTGATGAATTTGGTGGAATTTTTCCTAAAGAACTTTGGGTTTTTGTTCTTTTTTCTCTTTCTCTTGTTTCCTGTGTATGAATGTATCCATTGTTGAATATAAATAATAATAATAATAATAATAATAATAATAAAAAAATTAAAAAAAAACGAGAAATAAGCATACATTGTTGTACAACATAGGGGTGGATATGGTTGCAAGGTGAGAATGGTGAGGGAGATTTTTTAAAAATGTAACATTCTTTAGCACCACTCCATCCTCTTGAGAAATACTCCTCTCTACTCTAGATTGATCCTCCTTCATTTCATTGCTGTATCTTTAAATCCTGTGAATCTATTATCTCCCTTTCTGAAGCTAACATCTCACCAACTAAAAAAGAAGATGAAACCAGTTCCTTTTCCTAAAGTGACAGTGGCTGACTTCTTCCACTTCTCTATTGTTGAGAATCATGGGTTCTCTGATGATGAACTGTATAACTCTTTAAGATCAATAGATCAAGGGTAGGACCTCTACGGTAGGACCTCTACTGGACAACTGGCTCATCTAAGCCTACAGTATTATGCGTCAGCTCAAACAATATCAGTGATACCATTAAGGCTCTGCTAGACAGCCATCATGAGTCACTACCAAAACGTTTTAAAAAAACTTGTGCATACCCAAGGACCTGTGCATACCCATGGCTCTGCTAGACAGCCATCATGAGTCACTACCAAAACGTTTTAAAAAAAAACTGTGCATACCCAAGGAAAGACATTACCACTGATGCTTTGGAGAGAAAGATTTAATTGGATTTAATTGTAGATCATACAAGCTTTCACATGCAAACCTTAGTTGACCATTTTTTGGATCTGGGAATAAAATTACAGAAATTGTCTCCAAACAGATCCCTTCCAAGAGGTGAAGGACCACATTATGAGGTCTGAGAGTACAGCAGACTTAATTCACAGTGCAGTGGCAGTAAATAATGTAGGTGTTGAAAATGCTTGGGCTTCCTGAATCCATTAGGGCCTTTTGTGCTTATCCCACACGCTGCAGAGAGTCCAAAAAGTTAATTCTGTAACCTGCAATTCAAATAGGCAATTTTTTGGCAATTTGCAGCATTTTGAAAACCTAGGTTACAAATTTTGCTTTGTGTCCTCTTTATGGAGTGTGTAATTGTGTTTGTTTGTGTGTTTGTGTGTCTGTGTGTTTGTGTGTATGTTTGTATGTGTGAGTGTGTGTATGTTTGTGTGTGTGTTTGTGTGCATGTTTGTGTGTGTTTATGTGTATGTATGTGTATTTTGTGTGTGTTTTGTGTGTATTTGTGTATGTGTGTGTATGTATTTTTGCATGTGTGTGTTTGTGTATGTTTGTGTTTGTGTGTGTGTCTGTGTGTATGTTTGCGTGTGTGTATGTGAACCTATGTGCACATGTACATGTGTCTGTGTCTGCAAATCTCACTGTTGTTCTGCTATTCTTCCTTCCGCTTTTTACCCACTACGTATATTTCCCTATAAAAAAAAATCTACGAATGCCCAAATCCACCTAGGAACTCCCAAACTCTGCCATGACATGCTCATTCATGGCCAGATTCCATGCTATTGATACTCAAACTCTATACTTTGACCACCAGCACTATCTTATTTGAAATAGTTATTGACCTGTTAACTGAAGTTGTCTGGCAAAGTATTGAGATCCATGGTCTTCTACTACATGACACTCATCAAAACTGATACAGTTTGCTTGTGCCCTGATGATCTTCCTTATAGATCCTCACACTTCAGTGCTTGCTTTATTTTATCTATTTTCCTACTTTGGGAGTCTATGCTAATATAAGATTAGCCTTAGTTAGACAGAAGCCTATTCTATAGTTTATAATGAGAAGAGACTATAAACACTAAAGTCGTTCCCATTTTGATGATCAACTCCAATAATCACTCCTTTCAAATTATATTAGATGAGTCATAGATGAGAACGATGAAAAGCTCCTGTGAGATGTAAAACAAACCCACTCTTCCAGGCACTTTTCAGAGATCTCCTGGTTCAGTAGGGTCACTGCTATTAAGAAGTCTATCTCACTGAAAATAATTTATGTGTTTGAAAACCTTCCAATTCAGATCCCTGTACCCTTGGTAGGCAGCCCTTCATACCCTTCTGAGTCCAGTGAAAATGGATGGAATACATGCTCTTGCATCAATTGGTGTGTGACTCTGGCTAAGTGTTTACTAACTGGTGGAATTGGAACAAGCTGAGGATTCTTTCATACAAAATTCATCTGTATAGCTAATGACCTGATAAAAGGTTTAAGATGAGAAATTACACTCTGGTGGTGATACACCATTTACCAGTGCACCTCTTATGCTTAGTGGACTCTCATCTAGGGTCTTATATTCAAAACTTCACTGGCATGGAGAGAGGTCAAACAATATCTTTGGAATTTGTTTAGACCTTATATTGTAATGTAGGCATCTCTCCTTCACATCAAGAACCCTGCATAGTGAGATAAATATCTTTCAAATTAAAATTTGTGTTTTTAACATTGTTTAGGGACCTCTCCATACTGACAAGATGTCTTAGATCATCTTACTGAAGCAGCGAGCATTTCAATATTAGGCCCCCAGAGAGAGAGAGAGAGAGTACAGACCAAAAACATGTAATGATTTTTATAAGGTAAATTCCTTGATTTAAAACTATTTAAACAACTTTCTGCCCACTAAAAGTGAATAATTAGTTGCTCACGGTTTTTAAAGTTTATTCATGTTAGGTCCTCGGAAGCTAAGATGGGTCAAAAACTCAGCCAAGGAGATAGTAGACAGGCAATAATTCTCACATGATGTGCTATTCTTTGTGTCGCACTCTACAAACTATACTGTAAGATACAAGTTCAATGGCACCAGGTCCCACATGAGTTGCATAAGATCTCCCCTATCAAAGATAGATGATTGGCATGGTATATACAGTATAAATCACAAGTAGTCCTTTGGAGAACTATCACCTAATATAATCCCTAGGTAGATAAAGACCAGATGGGAGATATTTATGCTTCGATACACTTGCCGTGGCTCCAGGATGTTACACGTTACAGGTTATTAATGCAGGCTTGGAGTCGCTACTCTACAAGGGATTAACTCACTAATAGTAATATTGGCACACAAAAAGTCCAGACTTAAGGTGCAAACAAAAATAGTAAAGACAGATGTCTAACGCATCTCACGCCCCCTACAGGAGCTTAATCATAGACTGCCACCCCTTCGATACTACTCCTATTTATACAAATGGTAATTAACCATATACACACTTTAAAAAAAGCAATTAAAAACAAAATTATTGATAATACTATAACTTAGGCACAATATACCGGATTCTCAAGATGAATACAAAACACAAAAACATACAAATATTGTGATACACATAAGAAACCATACAATATAATTCAATTAATCATAATTCCTTTTGCCCCAATATTAGATCCCTATCACTTCCACTAAGGGGTACTACAGCCACATCAATTACTTGTATAGATATTGATGCCATGCTAGTGAAGTGAACTGAATTAAAAAGTTGTGCTACTGCTGAGTCTTTGTTACAATTTCTAGTGTCTCTCACATGTTCCCTGAATCTTGTTCTGACCTCTCTTGAGGTTTTTCCTACATATTGAAAATCACATCATTTGCAGTTTTATAAGTAAACTACATAGTCGGTACAACAATTGGCATAGAAATCCATATTATAAATGCATCCCTTGGTAGTTGAAACAAATGTTGTCCCTAATTTAATATTGTTGCATGTTTTGCAACCTCGACTTCCACATCTAAAGTTTCCTTTTTTGAACATCTAATTAGTGTTGCTAATAATAATAACTAATCTGGGTGATAATGTTTGTGCTAAGGTCTATGTTTTTTTAGAAACAAATTAACACGTACCAGTTACTGTATTTAAAGCTTCATCACTTTTTAGAATATGTAGATGTTTTTTTCAAAAAATTTACTATAGATTCAAATTGTTCAGTATATTCAGTCTTGAGTATATTTTTGAGTATATTGAGTCTTGAGTATATTTTTGAGTATATTGAGTCTTGAGTATATTTTTGAGTATATTGAGTCTTGAGTATATTTCTCTATGTTTTTATTTTTTTTTCTGTCGATTATGTGATTTAATTTCTATTCTACATGATTCCAATTCTTTAAATTTGTAACCTCTACTCACCAGTCTATCCCTCAACTCTAATGATTGTTCTTCATATATACTGTCTGATTGTGTGTTTCTCCTCAGTCTAATAAACTGATTTTTAGGGATACTTTTAATAAGGTGTTTTGGATGCTGTGAGGTAGCATGCAATATAGTATTACCTGTCGTCGGTTTTCTATATGTTTTTGTGGTAATACGTTTACTATTGCTCTCTAAAGTTAAGTCTAAGAAATTACCCTCTACCTCCAAGAATGCAGATAAGGATATCCAGCCGATAATATCTGAATACTGGAAGCTGCATAAACCTAGAAAGTGGTTTGAGTATTGTCCTATGAATAATGGACCTTGGCTACAAATCCTCTTGTAGCATCTCATAGTGGGCTATGGGATTTGACCATATGTATCTAATTATAACTTTTAGTTTCCTGTCAAACAACCACTGAAGATAAATACTTTGAACTAGTTTACTAGGCTCACATTTTCTGACATATTGTACCCTCATCTGGTTCACCAGCAAGGTGAATCTGAGATAAACTTATGTCTCTCGCTCACACCCATCTGCCGTTATCTTCGACTACACTGTCTCTCTGTTTGCAATCTCCATGTAGCGTAGGCAGCTAAGGCTTTTTAGTTTTGAAATTTTTACACAGCACTGGTTTGAAACTGAGAAGGCATTGGAAGTTGACAAAAAGGCTCCTATAAAGTAACAGAGGGTAATTGTGGGGATTAAGCCTTTCTGTCAACATACTGATAGGATACCTGTGTTTACACTTCTGCTTTAGTGACATTATTCCGTTTTTTATTATTGAGCTATTGAATTGAACAATTTAAATAAAGAGGTTTAGTAAGGTTTTTTGTGGAGTGAAAATGTTGAAATTAACAAGTTAGCATGGAGGTAGTTTATAAATCAATATCTTTCTTTAAAGGGACAGTAAAGTAAAAAATGAACTTACATGGAGAACGTAAAAAATGAACTTACATGGATTGAATAGAGCAAGAAATGGTAAACAACTTTCCATTTTGCTTCGATTATCCATTTTGCTTAGTTCTCTATGTATCCTTTGTTAAAGAGTCATCCTAGGTGAGCTTGTCTTTTCCCATCTGGCAGTAGTTTTTGCAACAATGTTCATAACAATATTGTAAAGCGTTGCAAATACTGCTGCCACAAAATGTTAGACACATGCACGCTCCTAAACACACATTAGCCAATCTATGGTTTATTCTTCAATAAAGTATGCCAAGAGAATAAAGCATATTTGATAATATAAGTCAGGGATGGACAACTTGTGGTCCAAGGGCTGCATGTGCCCTGGCACTAGTTTTTTTACAGTCCTTCGGAAAAAACAAAACTAAAAGTGTGTGCTATAGTTTTTGTGGCCCTAGGAAAAAGCATAAAAATGTGTGCTTTGGAGTAACCACAACTCAGAAGAGTACTCTGGAGGAATAACAGCAGACAAAATGACCTGCAATCTTACCTTAATATATTCTATAATTACATATTATTTGTTTAATAGCCATAAATGTATGTGCAGTCCTTAACTCTTTCCCGCCGGGACTCACTTGTCTACATCGGAACTGTAAATGAATAAGTAAAAATATAAATCACGCAATCGTTCATGAGATCGTGTGATTTCACTGATGGGATTGGGTCAGGAGGGAGTGCCTATGATGCTAGGCACGCTCTCCAGCTAAAGATCCCATTTACGAAGAGGCTATGGCTCCAGGAAAGCCACATGGCTAGGATGTTCCATGCCGGCCTAACGGCGCTAAAGCCCTGAGCAGTTAGGACGGCATGGAACATACTAACGGCGGGAAAGGGTTAAGGCTTCTAAAATATTGATCTGCATCCCCTGTGTGCTAGGAAGTTGCCCACCACTGATATATGTAAATTGGAAGTTGTTTTAAAATGTCATGCTCTGTCTGAATCATGAATGTTTTTATTTTGACTTGACTACTGTAGCTTTAATATTGTTCAAAATAGAACAAATGTTTGTAAAGTTATTTTGCAAGAAGGCACAAAGGGAATCATACTGCCAAGTAAATCGCTACTGCTTTGTCAATTTATTAATACAAATGTAACCATATGTGGAATAGATGCTTCATTTGAAAGAGGAGATCTTCCTTTTCAAATGAGCTGTCCTGTAGCCCCCCTGCTTTCAGAAGGCTGCTGTAACATGGGCCATTATCATTTTATAAGCATCAAAATATATCACAAGATCTCTCTTTTGAGAGAAGTTCCAAATCTTACAAATATTTAGTTTATCTCTGTATATCATCTATGTGATCTTTATAGTAAGAGCAGTTACCTGGGGGAAAACCAGAAATAACTTGATTTGGTTTTGATGACAGGGCCCATCCGGTTTTCTCTGAGAAAATACATTTTTAGCATATCATGAAAACAGATAGGATAAGTAGTTGAGTAAAAAAAATGTCCATATCTTGTCAAGATGAGTGTTCACCCCCTCTCGAATTATGGACATTTTTAATTAGATGCTTTATTTTATTTCATATTGCTGTTGCATGCAAAAAGAAAAAACAATGGTGGAGTTAAAAAACAAGTTCATTTTCTATTTTTCAATTTCTATTTTAATTAATACATTTTTGCTAGAGGGTATATTATAAAGTATTAAATGGCCAAATTTAATTTAAAAACCCCCAAAACTTTTATTAATTCAGGGTGGCATTTTTGCTTTTAAGTATGTCTGTATCAGGTTTGTTTTACAATAATGACTTTTTTTAGCTCGTTTCTGCACCCTCTAGAACTACCATTGGGCTCAGCGGTGAAAGGGTTCAATTTCAGTGTACATTAAATAACCTATTAACCTAATAACCTTATTAACCTAAATATTTTAGTTTATATATATATATATATATATATATATATATATATATATATATATATATACCCTTTTTTATTAAATATTTTCTTCAATACATAACTTGAAAAAGAAATAGGAGTCATCAGTCCACATAATTATCACAGAAGACACATAAACAAAAACACACAAAAAAATTACAGATGAATGTCCATATATATTGGTTCTCCATATCCCGTTATATCATATCAAAATTAACATAATATTCCTAACTTTTTATATATCTCTAAACATATGTCTATTGTGTATTTGCTTACTCTTACTTAACAAACCAAAAGAAAAATAGAACTGACAGTCAAATCAGACCTCCTTATAATGTTAACTCCATTTGAAACTATATGTGCTAAAGGAGGAGTTGTTCGGAGACCTCTCTTGCTGACACAAATACTTTTTAAAGCCCCATATGAGGCGATATTACCCAGGTACACTACCAGGTGGTATAGAGAACTGGGGATTCAGATGGAGAAGAGGGAAAGGGACAGAATATGCAAACACACTCGCAAGTCCTCTACCTCCCCACAAATCTTTGAGTTTAATTTTAAAATATTAATTTTTTGGTATCTGACCCCATTAAGACTCAGTGTCATCTGTCCAGGAGCCTCTGAGGGGGGCGTTGAAGGGGTTGTGGGGAGTGTGGTAGTCTACTTCATATGTGGTGGTATTGTATGAAGATCCCACCCTTATGGCAAGAGGTCAAAACCACTTCCGCTCAGTCCTTTGCAGATGATTTCGCTCTAACCTCTAGAATAGCCCTATTAAACAACCTACCAAAGTCCCATGCAAATTTAGACTACATTTATTACAAATAGGACTAAATGGGGCTAAATCTCATCACTAGAAGACTACATTAACTCCCACAATAGATATGTGGGTAGAGAGGGTCACAGAATTGCTAACACTTGAGGAGTATAGGTATTTGAAACACAATAAATCCTCATCATTCTCATTCAGAAGTGAAATTTTATTGGGAAAAGTCTCTACAGACCTTAAGATTAATAAACCTACATCCATAATCTTTTCTGGTATAATTAATCTGTAAGATAATACAAATAGCTTAAAGGGACAGTCTAGTTAAAATTAAACTTTCATGATTCAGATAGAGAATGCTATTGTAAACAACTTTCCAATTTACTTTTATCATCAAATTTGCTTTGTTCTTTTGGTATTCTTAGCTGAAAGTTAAACCTAGGTAGGCTCATATGCTAATTTCTAAGCCCTTGAAGGCCGCCCCTTATCTCAATGCATTTGACAGTTTTTCACAGCTAGAGGACGTTGGTTAATGTGTGCCATATAGATAACATTGTGCTTACATATGTGGAGTTACTTAAGAGAGGGCACTGATTGGCTAAATTGCAAGTCTCAGTCAGAACATTATTTGATTGAATGGACTCAGTCAGTAATTTAAAGGTACAACACACTATTTAAAGGAATAGTACAAATAGGCTGAAATTTGTTTCTCTATTTGTAACTGTCTGTATTTTCTCATTCTGTGTTTTCATTTTCTGTTATACCTTATAACCATCATTGGTAAGACATATATTTGCATATATACTGATGTAATAACATACAAATAAGGATATCTATTAGTCATATATATTTTTTAGCACAATTCATTCTGTTTGTAATCTAAATTGCAAGTCTGTCAAAAGAACTGAAATAAGGGGGCAGACTGCAGAGGCTTAAGTTAGATACAAGGTAATCACAGGGGTAAAAAGTGTATAAATGTAACCGTGTTGGTTATGCAAAACTGGAGAATGGGTAATATTTATATTTTTAAACATTAAAAATTTTGGTTATGATATAACTAAGGTATAATATATGATAACTCAAGTCTCTTAAAGTGTCCATAGCGCTAGGGAGATCCGGTGGGAGGAGCACAGGTGTAAGGTCAGGCACACACCTGCTCCACATTTCCTAAACAAGCTACTGGCAGAGGGAAAACGTGCCGAACACCCAAGACCTTGGGCAGCTTGTTAAAGCAAATTACACTCGGCTGACGGCTCTCCTAACAGTGTTAAAACATCACACTGATTCCACATTAGCAAAGAGCAACTGGACTGCAGACAAAGCCATAACCTCGATGAAAAAAAAAAGAGAAAAGACTGCATCCATAGGCTTTTATCTGTCTATTGTCCCTGGGAAAGAGGAAACCTACCTGGCAAAGTTTTAAACCTGAACAAAACTGTATGGGATACAGTGAAATAAGAGTAGGCTGAATATAACACTGCGAACTCTGAGCCTCTCAAAATTTCTGTCATCATTTCAGCATACCGACACCGGTAAAATAAGAACAGAGATACACGCCGCTGCAAAGTTCCAGTCCTCAAATAAAATTCTGCCCGACTCACCTGGAGCCTGTCTGGATGCGGATAGGTGCCTGGATTTGAGCGCGGGTGGCTACCTGTGGGCTGACCGGAGCAAGGGGCAAGTGGCGAGGACTGAGTGCTGCGGTTGCCGGCTTTTCCCTCAGCATATCGGAGCTGACTGCGCCCCCACCCCCGGGTGGCCTGGATCCATCGGATGAGGGGGAGTGGCGGCGATATTCTCACTTAACGTGAGGGTTCCGGCAGCTGCACGTAAGCATTTCCGCAGACAGATACCCCTGGAAGGCAAAGAAAGCAGCAGCCACAAACCCTAAGGTACTTACCCCAGCGGACTTTCCTCAGGCTCCCGACTGGATCTACAATAAAGTAACACCCTTAAGCTGCAAGGTCCCATCAGATGTGGGCCTCGGATATATTTTAGCCTCCAACGCTGAAACTGAAGGCTGGAAAACCGACTACCTCTCTTTGAATACAACGCCAGTGTTCCTCCCCCCACCGATGCTGCGAGGGGGGGAACTAGTCTATCTAGAGTCCTTCTTTCCTTCCCCCAGGAGCAGAGAACCATCACCTCAGATCCCCACGGACAGGGGCCAGGTACTTTCTATCATTGTAACAAAGGAAGGGAAAAAAGAAGATAGCAATCTGAGAACTTTTTAGCTAACCTTAATTAAAGCTACCTGTTTGTTGTACGGACTTTGTTACACAATTACGCTATCTATATACAAATACACACAGAAGTATATTATAAATTGTAACAAGGGATTTAATATAAACCTATAGAATTGGTATCTCTTACTTAATCAAAACATACTTTCTAACCATAAGCAAGAAGTATCTGTTTATCACACAGATTTGTAGCATATAAATCTACCCCTGCTATTAGGAAGAATCACACCACAAGTTGATTAAGGGGAATTGAAATAGGCTTATATAATTGGCCTCCACTACTTAACCAAGTATAGGAGGAGAAAGGGAAAGAAAGGGAAGGGAAGAGGGAAAGAAGGGAAGGGAAAGAAAAAGGAAAAAAGGGGGGCAATAATTTGTAAAAAGAAGTATTCAATTAAGTGTTTTTTGGGTCAATTTGCTGACCTCACCCAGTAACTAAAAAGAATAATACTAGCTAGAAACAGGCTCTCGAGCTAAAATACCTAGCTTAGGCTAGGATAATAAATGAAGTGTCAGAATTAATCACAAATGGGAACCCTAGCTAATTATAAGAAAAGTTATCTGTTTAATATATGATTCTCTGTACACAAAAATGTTTTTGCCTTTTGAATACATATAGAGATTAAGGGAATTGACATAAACTTATATAATTGGTACCCCCTATTTAAATATTATACCTTAGCTAACTACAAATATTGTCTGTTTATCATATGAAACTGTGCATATACACCTGTTTTCGTTATTTTGATCTCATATAGAAATATGTCATAAACCGTATTAATTGAACTGCTATAGGTTGATATAAATGATATCTACTGTGTAATTAACTACAGGGGGAAGGGAGAAGGAAAGGGGAAGGAGAGAAAAACTTTAAGGGATAAGAGAATCGCAAAAACATATTTTAAGAGCTTCTTGGATTACTTCACAGAAATTCTTAGCCAGATAAATAAACTTAATACTCTCTTCAGAAAGGTTACATTTAACTGGCTTTGATTAGTGATAAAAAGGTACAATATCAACTAAAAAAGAAACCATAGAACTAAGACACCTGATTCGCTAAAAGAAAAAGAAAGGCTAACACAATAATTGGTTTCTAGAATCGACTAAGTAAAGGGGGAAGAAGAGACGGAATAAGGGAAAATAAACGGGAAGATTGTAGTTAAGGCATAAGGAAGAAAGTAATACAAGGAGTATTTAAACTTTTCACGAGTACACACTCACATAACTTTAATCATTTTTGATACCCCCCCCCCCCCTCAACACACACCCCACTCTCTTTTTTTTTTTTTTTCTCACTTTAGGCACGGTTATTAGCACATGGACAAATTTTTTTCCACTAACACAAAGACTCCCCCCACCAATATGGCTGGGAGGCAAAGAGACAAAAAGAATAAAACCACAGTAGAGACCACAGTAGACACCCACTCCACTAGTCCGAATCCCCCACAAACAACTGAACCAATAAACTTACAAGCACTAGTCACTAGTATCTCAGAGGCCCTGACACCAAAATTTGACCTCCTAAGAGACGAAATTAAACAGGATATAAACACACTTACAGCAGAAATTCGTCAGTTCTCAAATAGATTAACAAAAGCAGAACAAAGAATCTCAGATCTAGAAGACAACACAACAAGTCATAAAACCAAGATAGACACAATGAACTCCAAACTCATAAAAATACAGACAAAGCTAGAAGACTTAGAGAATCGCGCTAGACGCAATAATTTCAGAGTAATAGGGGTGCCCGAACAGAAGCAATACGAAGACCTTGACAAATTGTTAACCATAACACTCCCACAACTGTTACAAATCCCACAAACACACCCGAGGATAGTGCTCGAGAGAGCCCATAGATTAGGATGGCAAAAACCAGATAGAGAGGATGCTAGACCCAGACCAATTATTGCCAAAGTGCTTAATTACCAAGATAAGGTATTAATATTACAACATTTTAAAAAGAATCAGCCCATAATCTTGGGGGGCGTTAAAATTATGTTATTTCAGGATTTCTCATCAGAGACCTCTATAAAGAGAAGGGAACTGGCCCCACTATGCACCAAACTGATAAATCAGGGACACTGTGCTACTATCACATATCCAGCAAGACTGAGAATAACAGTTAACAATGAGACACATTTTTTTGATTCAACAAGAGAAGCAGAGAGATTTATTAATCAGCAGCCTATGACAGAATAAGATAGAGCTTTAATGTAAATGCTTATTTAAACTTACACAAATTAAACAGGGTTACAGATTATGGTTAGTTTCACAAAATATTTTAGAAAGGCCCCGATAAGGCCAAAAATTCTGAACCATGTTACCAATCTCACACAGGGGGGGAAACTTAAGAATTTTTATTTTTTACCCCTTTCTTTTTTTTTTTTTTTTTCTCTTTCTTACACACTACCAATCATTTTGTTAAATGACTGAGATAATAAAGGGTTTTAAGGTTGCTTCCTGGAACATTGGAGGTTTAACATCACCTATAAAACGTAAAACTATTATCACCCAATTAAGAAAGATACACACAGATATCGCCTTTATACAGGAAACTCATTTAAAAATAGAAGAAGTTTCCAAATTAAAAAGTTCCTGGGTTAAAGAAGTCCTTGCCTCACCTAGCAGTCAAAGAAAGGGAGGAGTGGCAATATTGCTGGGGAAAATATTAAAATACCAGATCAATCATATAAAAGCAGACTCGGAGGGGAGGTTCCTGATGGCAAAAATAAAAATAGATACAACACTATACACATTATGCAATATCTATGCTCCTAACGTCTTCAGCTCTTCCTTTTGGGATACTCTCCAAATTAATATATTGAATTACGCAGAGGGATTTTTAATAATAGGAGGTGACTTTAACATGTCACCCCAATACCCCTTAGATAGATTAAGATATAAAAACCCCTCCCTCAAAACCAAAAGGGACAATCTAGAATCTAAAATGTTTATAAAGCTTTCCCAGAACCTCAGGGTTAGAGACATATGGAGAACACAGAATCCAGACTCCAGAAATTTCACCTGTTTATCTAAAGCTCATAAGTCGCTCTCAAGGATTGATTTATTCCTTATTGATGAAAGACTATGTAAATTAAGACCAACTGCAGAAATTCTTCCTATTAGTATCTCAGATCACGCTCCAATCTCACTAGAATTCTATCCCACTAATAACATTCCAAAACATTCCAGATTTTTTTTTCCAAAATATTTAGCAGCAGATCCTAAATTTAACAATTGGCTTCACATCAAATTTCAAGAATATACCTCTTTTAATAAAGAATACATAAATCGTCCTATTATCTTTTGGGAAACTGCAAAAGCAGTACTAAGGGGAGAGATCTTAGCCTATAGTATAAGTAGAACAAAACAGCTTAAAATAAGGGAAAAAGAAATGCTGAAATCCATATCTAATTCATATAACTCTTATTTGCTAGAAAAAAACAAATGAAAATTGGGCACGATATACACAAGCATTGAAAGTGAGAGATTCCTTTTTATTATATAAGACAACTCAGAAAGATTTAAAATTCCAATCCAGATTATACAGATACGGCAGTAAAACAGGAAAACTCCTTGCTAACCTAGTAAAAAGAGAGAAACAATCCCCAATTATTGAATCATTAAAGAAAGAAGGTAGAATCATAACAACACCAGATGAACTTTTACAACATTTCACTGACTATTATCAAGACTTATATTCTCTAAAGCTCTCGAATTCCATTGAACAAGAAAAATTTTGGGGAAGAATCTCATTCGAAACCCTGCCCTCAGATTTGATCGACCCGCTTAATTCCCCTATATCGGAAAATGAAATATCTAGGGCAATTCAAGACCTTGCTTCTAATAAAGCCCCAGGCCCGGACGGGCTCCCTAATGAATTTTACAAAATGCTTTCCCCAGCGTTATTGCCATATCTATCTTCTCTATATAATGATATCTATATAAAGAATAACACCCCACCACCGAGTTTTACGGCCTCATATACCACCTTAATACCTAAACCAGGTAAGGAGTTAGACAAGAAAGAATCCTATAGGCCTATAGCGTTGCTAAATGTAGATTATAAAATAATGACATCTATTTTAGCCTCAAGGCTACAAATACTGCTTCCCAAAATCATCCATAAAGATCAGGCAGGGTTTATGTTTAAGCGAAACTCATCAGCCAAGATCAGGGAACTTTTTCTTACCATAGATTATCATATAGCCAAAGAAGAAATGGAGCGGGATGAGGAGAGGAGCACCCCTGACTCTGCAATTATATCTATCGACGCAGAGAAAGCTTTCGATTCAGTCCATTTTGACCACTTATTATATTCTCTTCAACAATTTGGTTTCCATGGAAACTTTCTCAATATTGTCCATAATTTATATAAAAAAGCTTCCACTAAATTATTAGTCAATGGACTAATTTCCTCAGATATCTTTCTCAAAAGAGGAACTCGCCAGGGGTGCCCTCTCTCTCCACTACTCTTTAATATCTCTATTGAGCCATTAGCCATATTTATTAGACAACATCTTAATGGAATCAAAGTTGGCAAGAAAGAAATGAGGATTGCACTTTATGCAGACGACATTTTAATATATATCTCAAATACCTCTACGAACATCCCTAAACTAGTCTCCATTATCGAGAAATTTGGCTCATTTTCGGGCTATAGGGTAAATACTTTAAAAACCGAACTATTATTTATTAAACAAACTAAAGATTCCCTATTAAACATTCCTTTTAGAGTAGTGACCAATTCTTTCAGATATTTAGGTATCACAATCTCATCCAATCCAAAAGAATGGTATAATCTTAACATCCCTCCAATTCTGAATAAAATTAAAGATAATTTGAAAAATTGGCAAACCCTTCCGCTTTCACTGTCAGGCCGCATTGCTCTCTTTAAAATGATAAGCCTCCCTAAAATATTATATATCCTACAAAATACACCATTGATTCTCAAAGGAAAAGATATTTTAACATTCAATATCGCATTAAGAAAATTCATCTGGCAAGACAAAAAGCCCAGAATTTCCTTATCTAAATTATCCCTTCCCAGAAAGGACGCGGGATTAGCCCTTCCCGATATCAAGGTGTATAATTACGCATATCAGATTCGTCTGATTCTGGATTGGCTTTCACAGAGAAACTATGTGACTGATAATGAACTTGAGAGGAACGCAATACTCCCATATGATCCAGAGGCAATTATCCACTGTACCCCCAGTTCTGTACCTAAAGAGGTGAAAAAAATGAGCTCTATGCTTAACCCACTCAAGGCATGGTGGAAAGTGTGTAAAATGTTAAATATAGAATATAAAGTGTCTAAATTCATGCCACTAACAGGGAACCCACAATTCCAAGCCGGAATTCAGTCACCTCTCTTTCAAAGATGGGCAGCCCAGGGTCTCAATAAAATTTTTCAGATATTGGACTTCGATAGGAAATGTATTAAAACTTTTGGTTCTTTAAGGGAGGACTTTAACATCCCACATAATGAGTTTTTTGCTTACCTACAGGCAAGGCATTTTGCCCTAAGTTTAGTACACACATTGGGATGGAACTGGACACTTGGGGCTATAGAAAAATGGCTAATATTAGCTAAAACTGGTATCATGTCTACCTCTTCTAGCTATTTAGAACTAATATCACTAAAAGGAAATCTAAATCTGGAAAAGATATCCAATAAATGGGCAACAGCACTCCCGCAAAACTGTGGAGACACTGGAATAATCCAATTCTCTATATCTGAGGTCGCAAAAGTAACTCTCTCATCTACATGGAGAGAGACTCACGTAAAATTGCTATTGATGGCCTTCTTCACCCCTGAAAAGGGTTTTAAATGTGGAAGCCCTGATTTCACGAGGTGTCCTAGATGTTCTTTACCTTTGGCAAATTTGATACATATGATGTGGGAATGCCCAATTATTCGACAATTTTGGTTAAAAATACAATATTGGCTGGGGGCAATAGGAGCCTCTCCTCCGACTCTATCACCATCACATATAATATATCTCTGGAAAGACCCGCAGGAGCGGCTCAAAAATACCAAGATTGTAAATTTAGCTATCCTAGCAGTAAGATATTTAATCCTTAAAAAATGGAAGAACAGGACTCCCCCCAGTTTACAAGAAGTCAAAAACTGTCTTAAAAAACAGTGTATCCTTGAGCAGATGGATGCGGACCTAAATAACGAAAATAGCGTAACACAATTCTTTAGAAAATGGTCAATATTTATCAAATCTTTTCCCCCAAACGAAATTGAATATTTAATTTATCCGTTTAGAAACACAGAGTTGGTGTTGCTAGGGATATGGTAGCATCTGGAAGAACGAGGAAAAGTAAGAGAAAATAAGAAACTTACAAATTTTTTTTTTTTTTTTTTTTTTTTCTTTTTTGTTTTTCATTTATATATTCCCCCCACCACCACTACACTACTACAATATCACAACATTACAACATCACACTAAACTTTGGTTCCTCCTCCCTCTCACGGAGAAGAAGACATACAAGCAAGGAAAAATAATAACAATAAAAGTGGAAGTAGAAAGGGGAAGGGCGAAGAAGAAGAGGAGTAAGGGAGAGGAGAAGGAGAAGGAAGATAAGGAGAAGGGAAAGGAAGGAAAAAAAGGGGAGGAGTAAGGAAAGGGAAAGAGAGGAGAAGGAAGAAAGAGAAAAGGAGAGAAAAAGGGGAAGGAGGAAAGGGGAAAGAAGGAAAGAAAGGAGGGAAAAGAGGAAAAGGGGAAGGGAAAAGAAAGGAAAGGAAAAGAGAGGGGGAAAAAGGGAAAAAAAAAAATTTCCAACAGAAAATCACAAAGAACAGGAAATATTAATTGAGAAAAACCTTTTTTTTTTTTTTTTATTCTTATTTTTTATCCAGTAGCAAACTAGACATATAAAGATCATTTGATATTATATGGATATTTTATGTCTGGCAATGGTTTATTATTGTTGTGTAATCTTTTTTGTTATTGGCTTTTCCTTTTTCATTGTATATATAAATATGTTGGAAATTAATAAAAATATATATAAAAAAAAAAAAAAAAAAAAGTGTCCATAGCAAATCCAACTTATTTTTTATAATTTCTCTTTTCCTTCATTGCTAACTGTACCATAAGTGAGTTTAACCTGGTGTAAAAGGTGTACTCTTAGAGAGGAGGACCATAGTTCGTATTATCAATAAGTAAAGAAGAAATGACTAATATAATCTCACCAATTTTTTTTCTTGCATGGTCTCTATTTGTGAGGTTTGTGCGTTGGCGTGTGTAGTAAAGGCTCCCATCATCTCATTGATAGTAGTTTGCATATCTTCAACCTCCTCTACTGTGGACCTCAGAACATTAATATCCTTTTGCATAGTTGTAAGCTCAGTGGTTATAAGGGTTTTTAAAGAAGCAAAGTCCTCCTTTGTTGGTAGGTTTGCTATATCTTGTTTTAACTGAGTGATATATGAAGTAGTCAGATTTGGTTCAGAAATAGTTAGCTTCTGTCAAGGTTTGAGGATTTGACCCGGAGCTATTTGTTGATTCAGAAGGCTGGAAAAAGGTACTAAATGAAACTGGAGCTGCGTTTTGACTTTTAGAGAGTTTTTCACTTTTAGCTAATTTTCTGCTCACCATGTCACGAGCATACAAAGTTAGTTCTAGTGCTGTATGACTATTCACTTCTTATATCCAAAGAAAAAAAGGGGAACATAAGCAGATATTTGCCAAACAGATATTAGAAATTCCAGTAATAGCCACATATTCAGCGCAGTATAAATCCTTAGAAAAAATAGTCAGAAAACATTGGCCCTTATTGTTGAAAGATCCTATTATAGGACACACATTGGGAAAAAATCCCAAATTCATCCATAAAAAAGCAAAAAAATTTAAAAGCATGATAGCTGCCAGTGAGTTCAAAAATAAGAAAACAACTTTTAACAAAAATATTAAAGATCTTGAAGGTAATGTGATTGAAGGTTTTTTTTCCCTGTCAACAATGTAAATCTTGTAAATATAGCACCAAATTAAAAAGTATCAAGTCAGACAAAACAGGGAAACTTCTAAAAATAAATGGAATATTAAGATGTTCAGACACCAACATAATTTATTTAGTGCAATGTAGCTGCAATTTAAAATACTTTGGTCAAACCAGTAGGAAGCTCAGAGAATGCATAAGGGAACACCTTTTAGGAATAGAACATTGCAGGAAGGACACCAATTTATACAGGCACTTCACAGAAGTACACAAAGGGAAAATGGAGGATTTTAAATTGTGGGGGGTTAAAAAAATTGAGTCTGATGGCAGACGAGGAAATATGGAAGAAAAACTATTAAGGCAAGAAGCTGAATTAATATTTAATTTTGATACTCTAGCCCCAAAAGGCTTAAACAGCGAATTGGATCTAAATTTTATTTTGAAATAATAACCACCATTTATCCCTGACACTTTAATATCCTTATCCCTCTGTGTGACAGGCATTTTTCAACTTATTATACCTATGTCTATTTATGGATTATTAGGCAGATATAGACACATTTAAAGATAATCTCAATACAAATTTTAAATGAGAATTAAACTAATATATCACAATAGAGTTCTGTTTGAAATAACCCAATCCGTAAAAAGTAAGATTTTCCTAAAACCGTTTATATGAATAATGCCTTAATATAGGCAAAGATAATGAACATTGCGGTATTCCCTTTCCATTATGAATAACATTTTTCGTTTTATGATATATATATATTTCTTTTGATATTTTTTCTGATATTTTTATTTTTATTTATTTTTTCTTCCTTGATGTGTCTTCTTGTGATTTCTTCAAGATGTATGAGGTCACAATCCTGAAAACAAGGTTAACAGATATATTTTCAAACACCCGTGTACATTCAAGTTATAAGTAGATAAAGACTTAATCTTAGAATTCGGATATAAAGTTTGCCCATTTAAATTTGAATTTGTGTTGTTCCTGCCGTACACACTGTTCATTAGGAACCTTTGTTGAACGAAGCGCAAACAATGTACTAGGAAATCAATGTTTTTATAACACTCAATATAGAGAATAAGTTTTGTCAGTTTACATGTGCCATTCCATTTTAGAATGAATCCTCTGAAGACAATATTTATTTAGAGAAATAGCGTTAGACAGCGGCAATACTAATTATTCTTTACTATAACAAATAAAGTCATTTTTATGTATACATGAAAATATACGGCTAGATTTAGAGTTTGGCATTAGCCGTCAAAACCAGCGTTAGAGGCTCCTAACGCTGGTTTTGGGCTACCGCTGGTATTTAGAGTCATTCAGGAAAGGGTCTAATGCTCACTTTCCAGCCGTGACTTTTCCATACCGCAGATCCCCCTACGCCATTTGCGTATCCTATATTTTCAATGGGATCTTTCTAACGCTGGTATTTAGAGTCTTGGCTGAAGTGAGCATTAGAAATCTAACGACAAAACTCCAGCCGCAGAAAAAAGTAAGGAGTTAAGAGCTTTCTGGGCTAACGCCGGTTCATAAAGCTCTTAACTACTGTGCTCTAAAGTACACTAACACCCATAAACTACCTATGTACCCCTAAACCGAGGTCCCCCCACATCTCCGCCACTCTATTAAATTTTTTTAACCCCTAATCTGCCGACCGCACACCGCCGCCACCTACTTTATCCCTATGTACCCCTAATCTGCTGCCCCTAACACAGCCGACACCTCTATTATATTTATTAACCCCTAATCTGCCGCCCCCAACGTCGCCTCCACCTACCTACAATTATTAACCCCTAATCAGCCGACCAGACCTCACCGCTACTATAATAAAGTTATTAACCCCTAATCCGCCTCACTCCCGCCTCAATAACCCTATAATAAATAGTATTAACCCCTAATCTGCCCTCCCTAACATCGCCGACACCTAACTTCAAGTATTAACCCCTAATATGCCGACCGGACCTCACCGCTACTCTAATAAATTTATTAACCCCTAAAGCTAACCCTAACCCTAACACCCCCTAAATTAAATATAATTTAAATCTAACTAAATAAATTAACTCTTATTAAATAAATTATTCCTATTTAAAGCTAAATACTTACCTGTAAAATAAACCCTAATATAGCTACAATATAAATAATAATTATATTGTAGCTATCTTAGGATTTATTTTTATTTTACAGGCAACTTTCAATTTATTTTAACTAGGTACAATAGCTATTAAATAGTTATTAACTATTTAATAGCTACCTAGCTAAAATAAAGAGAAATTTACCTGTAAAATAAAAACTAACCTAAGTTACAATTACACCTAACACTACACTATACTTTAATAAATTATTCCTATTTAAAACTAAATACTTACCTGTAAAATAAACCCTAAGATAGCTACAATGTAATTAATAATTACATTGTAGCTATTTTAGGATTTATATTTATTTTACAGGTAACTTTGTATTTATTTTAGCTAGTTAGAATAGTTATTAAATAGTTATTAACTATTTAATAACTACCTAGCTAAAAGAAATACAAAATTACCTGTAAAATAAATCCTAACCTAAGTTACAATTAAACCTAACACTACACTATCATTAAATTAATTAAATAAATTAACTACAAATAACTACAATTAAATACAATTACATAAACTAACTAAAGTACAAAAAATAAAAAAAGCTAAGTTACAAAAAATAAAAAAAAATAAGTTACAAACATTTTAAAAATATTACAACAATTTTAAGCTAATTACACCTAATCTAAGCCCCCTAATAAAATAACAAAGCCCCCCAAAATAAAAAAATGCCCTACCCTATTCTAAATTTAAAAAGTTCAAAGCTCTTTTACCTTACCAGCCCTTAAAAGGGCCTTTTGCGGGGCATGCCCCAAAGAAAACTGCTCTTTTGCCTGTAAAAGAAAAATACAACCCCCCCCAACATTAAAACCCACCACCCACATACCCCTAATCTAACCCAAACCCCCCTTAAATAAACCTAACACTACCCCCCTGAAGATCATCCTACCTTGAGTTGTCTTCAGCCAGCCGACCCACCAATGGAACCGAAGAGGAGATCCGGAGCGGCAGAAGTGATCCTCCAAGGGGCGCTGAAGAAGTCTTCCATCCGATGAAGTGATCCTCCAGGCGGCGCAGAAGAAGTCTTCCATCCGGGCGATGTCATCTTCCAAGCGGGGTCTTCAATCTTCTTCTTCAGGATCCATCTTCATTCCGTCGACACGGAACATCCTTCTTCCCCGACGGACTACCGACGAATGAAGGCTCCTTTAAGGGACGTCATCCAAGATGGCGTCCCTCGAATTCAGATTGGCTGATAGGATTTTATCAGCCAATCGGAATTAAGGTAGGAAAAATCTGATTGGCTGATTGAATCAGCCAATCAGATTCACGTTCAATCCGATTGGCTGATCCAATCAGCCAATCAGATTGAGCTTGCATTCTATTGGCTGATCGGAACAGCCAATAGAATGCGAGCTCAATCTGATTGGCTGATTGGATCAGCCAATCGGATTGAACTTGAATCTGATTGGCTGATTCCATCAGCCAATCAGAATTTTCCTACCTTAATTCCGATTGGCTGATAGAATCCTATCAGCCAATCGGAATTCGAGGGACGCCATCTTGGATGACGTCCCTTAAAGGAGCCTTCATTCGTCGGTAGTCCGTCGGGGAAGAAGGATGTTCCGCGTCGGCGGAATGAAGATGGATCCTGAAGAAGAAGATTGAAGACCCCGCTTGGAAGATGACATCGCCCGGATGGAAGACTTCTTCAGCGCCGCTTGGAAGATGACATCGCCCGGATGGAAGACTTCTTCTGCGCCGCCTGGAGGATCACTTCATCGGATGGAAGACTTCTTCAGCGCCCCTTGGAGGATCACTTCTGCTGCTCCGAATCTCCTCTTTTCGGTTCCATCGGTGGGTCGGCTGGCTGAAGACAACTCAAGGTAGGATGATCTTCAGGGGGGTAGTGTTAGGTTTATTTAAGGGGGGTTTGGGTTAGATTAGGGGTATGTAGGTGGTGGGTTTTAATGTTGGGGGGGTTGTATTTTTCTTTTACAGGCAAAAGAGCAGTTTTCTTTGGGGCATGCCCCGCAAAAAGGCCCTTTTAAGGGCTGGTAAGGTAAAAGAGCTTTGAACTTTTTAAATTTAGAATAGGGTAGGGCATTTTTTTATTTTGGGGGGCTTTGTTATTTTATTAGGGGGCTTAGATTAGGTGTAATTAGCTTAAAATTGTTGTAATATTTTTAAAATGTTTGTAACTTATTTTTTTTATTTTTTGAAACTTAGCTTTTTTTATTTTTTGTACTTTAGTTAGTTTATGTAATTGTATTTAATTGTAGTTATTTGTAGTTAATTTAATGATAGTGTAGTGTTAGGTTTAATTGTAACTTAGGTTAGGATTTATTTTACAGGTAATTTTGTATTTCTTTTAGCTAGGTAGTTATTAAATAGTTAATAACTATTTAATAACTATTCTAACTAGCTAAAATAAATACAAAGTTACCTGTAAAATAAATATAAATCCTAAAATAGCTACAATGTAATTATTATTTATATTGTAGCTATATTAGGGTTTATTTTACAGGTAAGTATTTAGCTTTAAATAGGAATAATTTATTTAATAAGAGTTAATTTATTTAGTTAGATTTAAATTATATTTAACTTAGGGGGGTGTTATTGTTAAGGTTAGTCTTAGCTTTAGGGGTTAATAAATTTATTAGAGTAGCGGTGAGGTCCGGTCGGCAGATTAGGGGTTAATACTTGAAGTTAGGTGTCGGCGATGTTAGGGAGGGCAGATTAGGGGTTAATACTATTTATTATAGGGTTATTGAGACGGGAGTGAGGCGGATTAGGGCTTAATAACTTTATTATAGTAGCGGTGAGGTCCGGTCGGCAGATTAGGGGTTAATAAGTGTAGGTAGGTGGAGGCAACATTGGGGGCGGCAGATTAGTGGTTAATAAATATAATATAGGGGTCGGCGGTGTTAGGGGCAGCAGATTAGGGGTTCATAGGGATAACATAGGTTGCGGCGGTGTACAGAGCGGCAGAATAGGGGTTAATAATATAATGCAGGGGTCAGCGATAGGGGGGGCGGCAGATTAGGGGTTAATAAGTGTAAGGCTAGGGGTGTTTAGACTCGGGGTACATATTAGGGTGTTAGGTGCAGACTTAGAAACTGTTTCCCCATAGGAAACAATGGGGCTGCGTTAGGAGCTGAACGCTGCTTTTTTGCAGGTGTTAGGTTTTTTTTTCAGCTCAAAATGCCCCATTGTTTTCTATGGGGGAATCGTGCACAAGCACATTTTTTAAGCTGGCCGCGTCCGTAAGCACCGCTGGTATTGAGAGTTGCAGTGGCGGTAAATATGCTATATGCTCCCTGTTTGGAGCCTAACGCAGCCCTTCTGTGAACTCTAAATACCAGCGGTATTTAAAAGGTGCAGGGAAAAAAAAGCCAGCGTTAGATACGCGGGTCGTTACCGATAAAACTCTAAATCTAGCCGATAGTTTATTATGTCATCATCATATCCATGATAGCACAATCGAATATAATACTAATAATAAGGACTAAGAAGAAAGTCATCACTCAGTGAAGCGGTTCAAGGGTTAAGTTAGCCTATATAATGGAGGAGCAGTAGGAAAAGAACATCTTGATAAAGGCTTAACAGCTGAAACGCGTAGATGTTCATCCATACAGCTCCGTACTAGAAGACATCACGAAAATACTCCCAGAACCTATTCTTTCTACGTGCTGCAATTAGTACATATTGAAGCGGTAGGAGTATCCACCCAAAGATTTGGATTTTCGAAAAGTGCGCGCAATTCAACGGTCCTGCCCAGGTTGGACCCGGCATACTGACAGCTGTAACAGAGATAGCGAGTAAGCAAGGCGAGGACGCCGAAAGAAGAAAGGAAGTAAAAGTGAGTAAATTCACAAGCTCTGTGCTGAAAACTTCACACATTGTCACCTAAACTCTGACATTGACTTTTGGAAACAGAAGAATCAAATACATCACACGGCTATAAATACCCTTGCACCATTGTACTAAAGTTTCATCATATATCCGGATAACATCAAAGAAATTGTCTATGAACTTTTAATTGTAGATACACTTCTTGTAAGTACATTTTATGAAATGTTCATTGAATCAAACACATAAAATTACATCAAGGCAGTCCGATACTATCAGTATACTTGGTAACATATGGCAACATTTCTAACGTAACCTTATTAAGCTGCAAGATTTTACACTGCTATATATTTAGTAGATGATTGTGAGTGAATTTAGTTTTTATTCTCCACATTTGGAGTTTTATTCATGTATGTTTTTACCTATTGATTATTGAAGACACCGGTGTCAATGTTATTCTAATATTGAGTTGTTAAAAATATATTATTATTATTTTATTAAATTGTTCACATTTTCAAACAATTGTGTCCTCATACATTTTGGTTCGATTATAAGTGTTGGATATATAGCCATTTTTTATTATTCTAGCTACATATATTTTTGGACCATGCAATTTCATTTGATTTGGCAATATTTACCTATTGACAACGAGTATAGTCACACATACAAGTATTGACACACTTTTTTCACGCAATTTTTGTTTCAATTTTAGTTGTATCCCTCAACAGTCAGCCTTAGGCGCCACTAACTAACCCATAGCCCATGCTCCATTAGTATGATTGACATCCAATGCAGCCAATTAACATAACAGCTTCCATATATATATATATATATATATATATATATTTAATGTATATGCTTGTGATCTGGGTATTTTAACATTTGCTATACCAGTAGTTTATCAAGCAAGCACTGCCACTTTAACACAATAAAAAAAAATATTTTTTTTATAGTGCTCCCTAATGCGCCCCGGGCCACTGCCTGCCTGGTCTGCCCGCCCCTAGAAATGGCCCTGCTTTGTATTACTGTATACCACTGGGTTTCAAACCTGCCCTCAGGCCTCCCCAACAGGCCAGGTTTTTAGGATTACCTTGGATGAGAGCAGGTCAAATAACTATGTTTACTAATCAGCTGATTATTATTTTACCTGTGCTCCAGTTCAGATATCCTCAAAATGGGACCTATTAGGGAGGCCTGAGGAAAGGTTTGAAAACCAGTGCTGTATACTGTCCCCATAAGGGATTAATCCTATCATGGTCTAGCATACAAATACATTTCCAGATTAAAACAGGTATGAAGATTATTAGTGAATTATTATGAATAAATATTGGTTCTTAGGTACATTATACAGTGTAGTATGTGTTTGCTCATTCAAATCTGCCAATCTAGCTGTTTATATTTTTTACCTGAGCATTCACAGGTCACCTCATGCTATTGATAGCCGAATCAATTATTCATTGCAGTTAATTCAGATGTTTTCTGAACTCGTGTGTTCTCATTTGTGTTATTATAGATTGTCCGTGCATATACAGCACAATTCTTGGGGTTTGCATCAGTAATGATCTGTGCATTACAATAAAAAATGACAATGTATACAATACATGACACTTATGTCTAAAATAAGAACCAGTCTTGGATTTCTGCCGGACTGATCTGCAGAGATCGCCATATGTGAGCCATGATACATTTCATAATAAAAAGGTTTATCTCACAATGCGTTAATAGGGTGTGGAGGCTAAAGAGCATAAGTGTATTTAGTAGTGTGCATGTTGCACCTCCCGTACATCCCAGCAGCAGCAGCCGTTTGCTATTTATACAATGGGAAGTGATAGAGGGGTGTGGCACAGCAGGTGTATAGTTGTGTAACGGAATCCTGCTGTGGGAAAAACAAACGTTTGGAGATCAGTAAAAGATATAAAAAAAAAAACACATTTAACAGAACATCTTGTCATTATTATCTTGGGTTTGTTTTTTTGTTTGCTTGTTTTTAAAGTGGGTGCATAGTTTGAATGTGTAAGTATTCTGCTTTACCTATACAAGATTAATTACATGTCTCCTATCAATACCCTTGCTGATGTGCAAGGAATCCCCATAAATGAGAGATAATTTGCAATTAACTATTAAACCATCATTTTCCTCCATACAGAAAACGGACCAAGTTCATTTGTAGCAATGAGGTTTATAAATGGGTTTCAGTGAGTCAGGGATGGGGTCTTCCATATGCTTCAAAATCCCCAGAGAATATCAGGGAAGACCATGTTACTCTGAACAGCATCCCCTTGTCCCCTCCTCCTCCCTGGTACTCCACCTCCCTCCTCCGTGAGACTGGTAGTTTAATACAAGCATTGCTTGATGTAATGTGTAGCACATCTGCCCAGCCCTTTTTCCCTGTGTCTTTCTTTTAATCATTTTTGTCTCTCACCTGCTGAAAAAGATTTGGCTGTGACACACACTGTGCGAGCACCCTGCACTCTGCCTACTTAGCTGGAATCACTGAATGGCAGGCATGGCGTGATAATGCATTGCACTGGTAAGACAACGGTTCCAGTAAATCATGTATTTTATATCTGACCATATATTGACTGCTAGCTCTTCAGAACAGTAAACCAGGATATCAGTTTTACATGTTTGGGTTTATTGGAAAGATTTTTTTTATATCTTATGTTATTTTAAATAATATCCAGTAGTAAAGAGGCAGCACATGTGATTATCAAATAGTGTAACAGGAATGTAAGGTAGCAGTACCAGTAATATTATTTGACATGCCGGTTATTCATATTATTAAGGGGATATGTAAGTAAATACATGTTATAGATTTATATGTAATATGTGCAATATGATCTAAACATAGAACAAATATTACAGCATCATGTCATGTAAAATATTTGTTGTTTATTTATCGTTGCATATATTTCTGTAGATCATGTTGTCTAATGAATACAAATTGTAATTGTAGTACCTATATATTTTCATTTAAATCTAATTATTCCAAGTATTGATTTTCCCAGAGCATTTATACTTCACATTATTTTTAAATATATGTCAGTAGAATGGGATAACTATTGTTTGCAGGAATAAATTAGGGTATTAAACCTCCTTAGTTCATTTTACTACTTGATTTAGGCTCCAGATTACTAAGAATTTGTAGAATAATTTGCAAATTAAAGTATATGTATATATATATTTGTTTATATGTGTGTGTGTGTATATATATATATATATATATATATATATATATATATATATATATATATATATATATATATATATATATAAATATATATATACTCTGCTAAAATACACATTGCAAGGGATTTTCCATATTTCAAGACTGTGAGAGGCTGGAGTTCTACAGTAGCTGTAGTACTGTTCCCCCCCCCCCTTGACTGTCAGGTGCGGTAACCATGGAGAGGGTTGGAACAAAAACCAGAAAAGAGGAGGGTGTAGTGTTGGATTCCAGAAGTCCTTTAAAACATATGCTGCTGTTCTTACAAGTATCATGCTGACATGACTACTCTGTTCTCACCCTATCATTGACCCTGTTACACATCCCCTGCTACAGGCAAAATTACTTTATTATCAGCTTTTCATTTTAATTTAGTAGTATGCAACTATGCATGACTGTCAGTGTAAAACAGACACACAAAAAGCATATAATTTCACAACTCTTTGTGGTTCAAATCCACATTCTATATTTACCCTTTAGAACTTTTCATGAAATAAAAATTACAAGTGGAAATAATGTGTATAAAGAATTATGGAACTAGTTACAGGTTTTATCTTTAGTTGCAGATATGTACTAATGATGCAATGTGTTAGTATCCGATGCATAATGCATCCAAATAGGTTTCAAATTAAACCTATGATATATTTAGTTTTTATGCTGCACTGGGAAATCTGCTGCTTACCTGAAGCGTCAAACCGTAACAGTTTTAGCTCATACTTGGCCCATGTACTTTTCAGTATCAGGACCATATATGTGTGGAGGTGACATACACCCCACTATACAATGATGGATTACTGATTTGTAGTAGAAATGATAAATCATTTGGAGTGCATAGGAGGCATTATGCTGGGATGACCCTTTGCATTTATTTTCACACCCCAAAATCCTGCTGCACTAAGCACCGGCCTAGTTGGCTTAAAGGGACAGTCTAGTATAAATTAAACTTTCATTATTCAGATAGGACTTCTAATTTTAATCAACTTTCCAATTTACTTTTATCATCAAATTTGCTTTTTTTTTCTTGGTATTCTTAGTTTAAACTAAACATAGGTAGGCCTTTGAGGGCTGCCTCTTATCACATGCTTTTTAAATCTCTTTTCAACACAAAGAGACAGAAAGTACACGTGGGCCATATAGATAACACTGCTTTCAGGCACAGGGGGTTATTTAAGATCTAGCACAAAACAATGCTAAATTTAAGACAATAGATAATAAACAGTCACAGTCATGTGATCAGGGGGCTGGAAGAAGGTTCTTAGATACAAGGTAATCACAAAGGTAAAAAGTACATTAATATAACTGTGTTGGTTATGCAAAACTGGGGAATGGGTAATAAAGGGATTATCTATCTTTTAAAACAATAACAATTCTATGGTAGACTGTCCCTTTAAGCAAATATACCTCCCTTGTTTGACTGTTGAATTGAAAGGCAAGATAGAAATTTGTTGACAATTTCAAAGATGTGGAATTGTATGTTCATTAAAGGGACAGTAAAGTCATAAGAAGACATTCATGATTTAGACAGAGAATGCAATTTTAAACAACTTTCCATTTTACCTCTATTATTTAATTTGCTTCCTTCTCGTGTTATCCTTTGTTGAATGATTAATCTAGATCAGTGTTTTTCAACCAGTGTGCCGTGGCACACTAGTGTGCCGTGAGAGATCCTCATATATATATGCTGTATTAGGCTACAATGTGTGATTTTTTTAAAATTTTGGGATGGTGGTGTGCCACGGGATTTTTTAATGTAAAAAAGTGTGCCACGGCAAAAAAAAAGGTTAAAAATCACTGATCTAGATAATCTTAGGAGCAGCAAAACACCTGGGTGCTCACTGCTGATTGGTGGCTATATATGTATGCCTTTTGTAACTCAATCACCACATGTTCAGTTAGCAACCAGTAGTGCATTGCTGCTCCACCAGCAAATGACACCAAGAGAATGAAGCAAATTTGATGATTGATGTAAACTTGAAAGTTGTTTAAAATTGTATGTTCTATTCAGATCCTGAAAGAAAATGTTTGGGTTTCCTGTCATTTTAATATATCCATCCTTTGATATGCACATACAATGCATTCTCATATATAATACCACATTAATACAACTTTGACATCTATTGATTTTTTTTATTATTTTGTATCATTGTGTACTTTAATTACTTTCACTATAATTGATAATAGGAGTAAAATGGAAAGTTGTTTTAAATTGTATGATCTTTTTAAATTGTGAAACAGAATTTTGGGTTTTACGTTGCTTTTAACCTTTTTGGAGACAATTATCTTGTAAAACCCTTGGTCACATAAAAGTTGCACAGTATAATTCCATGGTACTCAGAATGTTAAAAGCTCTTGTATACAATCACCAGGTCAATTTGTACTATCCCAGCTGTCTAGTATTTTTATGAATTTGTCTTACCAAGAAATATAGCGACAATTAGATGTAGTCCTCCACTGCATCTAAGTCATATCTGTGTAATATCGGCATCTGAAGGTACTGTATAACATTGATCAGTGTTTCAAGTATTGTAAAAAAGTACTATGTGTTAAAAGTGATGGTAAACTTTCCCCTATGTATAAACAGTTCCAGAATGTTAGCGATATTTTAGTTAGTTTAATTTATCAGTTGTAGTGATGATATGCTATAACTTACATTTTAATGTGGCACTAAAATTCTAATACCCTGCGCTCCCGCCGCTCACTTCAAAAGAAATTTTTTGTGAGCTAACGGTTTGAACTGTTCTCTCCAATCAGCACTCTAGCTACAAAAAAAAAAAAATAGCGCTGATTGGACAACAGTTCAAACCATTAGCTCACAAACAAATTACTTTTAAAGTGGGCAGCTGAAGCGCAGGGTATTTGAATTTCAGCAATACCTTAAAAAATAAGTTAGAGCGCATCTTCATTACAACTGATGAACTAAACTTCATCTAAAATATCGCTAACATTTTGGATCTGTTTATACAAAGGGGAAAGTTCCCCATCACTTTAATTAGGTTAAACATTGGCAACTATTTTCTTGCTATTTTCTTTGGTTAGTTTGCTTTGCTGATTAGCGTTCATGGTTCCTTGTGTTTTTATTGACTTACCTATATTACTGTTATTGGATAGTCCCAGAACATAATGGTGAGGGGAATTTGTGGGAGGTGCCCATTGGTGCTTAAGGGTGGAGCCATGATAACAGAGAAGGACAGTTTGTGTGCTCTAGATCAGTGGTTCTCAACCAAAGTGACCTCAAGGCCCGGTTAATTCGAGCTGGACATGTCCAGGGCCCGGTAGAGAGATATATATATATATATATATATATCCTGGTGCGTTCCTTAAAAGGACACTGAACCCAATTTTTTTCTTTTGTGATTCAGATAGAACATGCGATTTTAATCAACTTTCTAATTTACTCCTAGTATCAATTTTTCTTTGTTCTTTTGCTATCTTTATTTGAAAAAGAAGGCATCTAAGTTATTTTTTGGTTTAGGACCCTGGACAGCACTTGTTTATTGGTGGATGAATTTATCCACCAATCAGCAAGAACAACCCAGGTTGTTCACCAAAAATGGGCCGGAATTTAAACTTACATTCTTGATTTTTAAATAAAGACACCAAGAGAATGAAGAACATTTGATAATAGGAGTAAATTAGAAAGTTGCTTAAAATTTCATGCTCTATCTGAATCACAAAAGAAAAAAATTGGGTTCAGTGTCCCTTTTAAGCTGGAGTTTTCAGTTGCCCTATCAGTAACTAAGCAGTTAAGTGTGGGTTTAGTGGGGGCCCTGGAGTGTGGGGGGTCCTGCCGGGGGTCTGTTGCTGTGAGGGCCATGGAGTGTGGGGTCTGACTCTGAAGGTTGGAGGCCCTTTCTCTGTCCCTTAATGTTGGGAGTCCTGGCACTGGAGGTTGAGGAGCATGTTGGGGGCAGGGCAGGGAGGCTACCATGTTCATTTGCATAGCATTGAATACATTTGGGTCAGTGTGAGACAGTTTTCCTGGGGCCTTGATTGGTCTCAGTCTGCCCCTGGTGTGCAGTGGGGGCATGACAGGTCGGGGCCCACCAGCAGGGCTATCACGGCCCGGTACTGGGCCACGGCCCAGCTGTTGAGAAACCAGGCTCTAGATGTTGTTGAGCAGAGTCAGACATGTCATGGGCAGAGTCGGGGCAATCCCTGGAAACCAGAACATTTTCCCTGATGGGGAAACTGTGGGAGAGACAGAGGGCAGACCTCCCAAACCATGGAAATCCCACAAAATCCAGGAAGGTTGGGAAGTATGTAATCAGCAACAAAGGTTCTCTATAAGGCTAATAGCTAAATCCCAACTCAGCAGCCACAACATATTGCAGCTTCCTAGCAGCACAAACCCAGATGCCAATTAGGAGTGGCTTATGTGTGTATTCTCCAATCACCATCCATATCCAACACAAAAGCTGCAATGTGATGGGGCTCCTGACTGGGCCTTTAGAGATGTGTTTATACATTAAATACTAGTGCTAAAGTAAAGTGCTCTAACAAATTAGAACATTATATTTTGTATTAAAATGGGACTTTAAGATAGTTTAGAAATTCAGATATTATAGGTGGCTGTTAGTGTTGCACACAAGTGACTGTAAGTAAAGTAGTAAAGTAGCTGGAATAACATTATATATAATATATATATATATATATATATATATATATATATAAAAATATATATATAATTAAATATTTATTGTGGTAACGTCTCAGGGTTCACAGACCCCTTCCTCAGACCAGGTCTGCGAACCCCGAAACGTTACCACAATAAATATTTAATCCTGTATCTAAATCCAGTGAGTGCAGTCCTTCATTGAAACAGACTGTAAATACTACCGACTTGGCACCCTGGTTGATGACCCAATTGTATTGTGAGTGCAGATACACATGGAGGATATATATATATCATGTTTAATCTTATGTGCTAAAATTCAGTACGTTGAAGCTACTTGACCATTCCCAAACCTCAGTGCAGCTGTTCAGCCAGTTTGATTAAGACACCTGCACTCGTGTAATATTCCTCAAATCTTTTAGGGTTACCTAAGTACAGGTCTTTAATCATTGCTGCAAGTTGTACATTCTTGGCTTGCTTCTAGCTTATTTCAGATAATGACACGTAATTTACTGTAAGCTTGTAAAATTTGTCAAGTCTTGAAAATCAGAGTCTTTAGAAAATAAAGAAATGATCTGTATTTTACATGAATACATTTCCTAAGAAGCCTAGCATGTGTGACATCTGGAATATGGGCTTTATTTTACTTACTCAAGCAGTTTAGGAACTGAATGAAAGACTATGAGATTACAGATGCGAGAGCACAGCTAAGTCTTTTTATTTCAAAAGAGAGAAATTAAAAAAACAAAAAACTAATATTGAAAGGGATTTTAAAGGTTAATTTAAAGTCAAATTTTAAAGTTTAATATTCAGACTTTCCAATTTACTTCGGTTATCAATTTTGATTCATTCTCTTGATATCCTTTGTTGAATAGTAAGCCTAGGTAGGCTGATAAGAGCTTATGAGCTTTCATGTGTCTTTAGCAGTCCATGGCAGCAGTAACTATGTAAAACATTGGTATAAACATTGTTACAAAGAATGCTGCCAGGTGGCTAAAGATATGTGCATGCTCCTGAGCTCACATAGAATTACTCTTTAACAAACAATGCCAAAAGAACTAAGCAAATTGATAATAGAAATAAATTGGAAAGTTGGTTAAAATGTCATGCTCTATACAACCCATGTAAGCTTAATTTTTACTTTACTAGCCCTTTAAACTGTATATACAAGAGTATTAAATGTATTTGAAAAGCAAGAATGTAAGTTTAGAAGCCGGACCATTTTTGGTTCACAACCTGGGTTTTGCTTGCTGATTGGTGGCTAAATGCACTCACCAATAAACAAGTGCTGTCCAGGGTTCCTGAACCCTCAAATAAAGATAGCAAGAGATCGGTCCTTGACAATCTGGCCCCTCCTACCATAGCTCGGAAATCACACACTCACCCTCAGCCCTGGCATACTCCTCTGAATTGGTACCTACGCAGATGTTCCCATACTGCTAAGTGGCACTGGAGAAAATCTCGAACTCCTACTACTCTGCACTTAATCTTTATAAACAACACTACTTCTCTACTCTTATCTCCACTCTTTCTTCAAACCCAAAACGTCTGTGCTCCACTTTCAGCACTCTTTTCCGTCTACCCCCACCTCCTAATACAACTTCTCTGTCAGCTCAAGATTTTGCCAGCCACTTCAATAACAAAATTGATTCCATCAGAAATTAAATCAGCTCTCAGCATGCTTCCAGCCTATCTCACCCCTTCAAAAGCTTGCAATTAACCAAAACCCACATAGCCATATATTTAGCTCTTTCACCCCTGTTACTGGGGAAGAAGTTTTAGCATTTATAGGCCTCTATTTAACAAAGTCTGGCGGACCTGATCCGACAGTGCGGATCAGGTCCGCCAGACCTCGCTGAATACAGAGAGCAATATGCTCTCCGTATTCAGCATTGCACCAGCAGCTCACAAGAGCTGCTGGTGCAATGCCACCCCCTTCAGAATCGCGGCCAATCGGCCACCAACAGGGGGGTGTCAATCAACCCGATCGTACTCGATCGGGTTGAATTGCGGCGATGTCTGTCCACCTGCTCAGAGCAGGTGGACAGGTTATGGAGCAGTGGTCTTTAGACCGCTGCTTCATAACTGGTGTTTCTGGCAAGCTTGCAGGCTCGCCAGAAACACGGGGCCTCAAGCTCTATTCGGAGCTTGATAGATAGGCCCCATACTGCGCTCTCACTTAACTACCTGTCCCCTCGACCCCATCCCCTCACAACTACTCCCCTCCCTCTCTTCTACCCTTACCCCTATACTCACATTTTCAACCTCCTCCTTCAGCACTAGTATTTTTCCCTCATCTCTAAAACATGCACTGGTCACACCTATCCTCAAAAAAAACATCTCTCGATCCAACCTCCCCATCCAACCACCGCCCTATTTCCCTACTCCCTCTTGCCTCAAAGCTTCTTGAAAAGCTAGTATATGCACGTCTATCCCATTTTCTTACATTACACTCCCTCCTTGACCCACTGCAATCTGGATTTCGCCCCCATCACTCCACAGAGACAGCAATCATTAGGGCTACCAACGACCTACTCACAGCAAAATCCAAAGGCCACTTCTCTCTGCTTATCCTCCTTGATCTGTCTGCAGCCTTTGATACTGTTGACCACCCTCTTTTGCTCCAAACCTTCGGCATTTGTGACACAGCCCCAGCGTGGTTCTCTTCCTACCTGTCTAACCGAACCTTTAGTGTAGCCTTCTCTGGGGCTTCCTCTGCCCCCGTTACCACTTTCTGTTGGGGTACCTAAGCCAGTGGCAAGAAGGGCCCAGTGGATTTCCCCCTTTGCAAAAGTTAAAGGGACACTGAACCAATTTTTTTTTCTTTCTTGATTCAGATAGAGCATGTAATTTTAAGCAACTTTCTAATTTACTCCTATTATCATTTTTTCTTCATCCTCTTGCTATCTTTATTTGAAAAAGCAAGAATGTAAGTTTAGAAGCCAGCCTATTTTTGGTTCACAACCTGGGTTGTGCTTGCTGATTGGTGGCTAAAGGAACCCACCAATAAACAAGTGCTGTTCAGGGTTTCTGAACCAAAAATTGGCTGGCTCCTTAGCTTAGATGCCTTCTTTTTCAAATAAAGATAGCAAGAGATCGGTCCTTCACAATCTTGCCCCTCTTACCATAGCTCTGAAATCACACACTCACCCTCAGCCCTGGCATACTCCTCTGACATGGTACCTACGCAGATTTTCCCGTATTGCTGAGCGGCACTGGAGAAAATCTCGGAGTTCAGCTGACTTTCTTCACTACAAGTTCATCTTGAACTCCTACTACTCTGCCCTTAATCTTTATAAGCAACAATACTTCTCTACTCTTATCTCAACTCTTTCTTCAAACCCAAAACGTCTGTTCTCCACTTTCAACAATCTTCTCCGTTCACCCCCACCTCCTAATATAACTTCTCTGTCAGCTCAAGATTTTGCCAGCCACTTTAATAACAAAATCAATTCCATCAGAAATGAAATCAGCTCTCAGCATGCTTCCAGCCTCTCAACCCTTCAAAAGCTTGCAATTAACCAAAACCCACATAGCCATATATTTATCTCTTTCGCCCCTGTTACTGAGGAAGAAGTTTCTGCACTTATACTGCTCTCTCAATTAACTACCTGTCCCCTCTACCCCATCCCCTCACAGCTACTCCCCTCCCTCACTTCTACCCTTACCCCTATACTTGCACACATTTTCAACCTCTCCCTCAGCACTGGTATATTTCTCTCATCTCTAAAACATGCACTGGTCACACCTATCTTCAAAAAAAACATCTCTCTATCCAACCTCCCCATCCAACTACCACCCTATTTCCCTACTCCTTCTTGCCTCAAAGCTTCTTGAAAAGCTAGTACATGCACGTCTATCCCATTTCCTTAAATTACACTCCATCCTTGACCCACTGCAATCTGCATGCCCGATGTCTTGGGGTCACACTTGACTCAGATCTTTCTTTCACTTCCTCACATTCAGGCCTTCCACCTTAAAAACATCTCATAAATTAGACATTTCCTTACACAAGACACAACTAAGATTTTAATCCACTCTCTCATCCTTTATTGTCTTGACTATTCCGTCCTCTCTGGTCTCCCTAGCTGCCGTATAGCTCCTTTACAATCCATAATGAATGCCTCTGACAGGCTCATCTTCCTTACACGTCGCTCTTCATCTGCTGCACCTCTCTGCCAATCCCTTCACTGGCTTCCTCTTGCCTCCAGGATTAAACACAAAATTCTGACTAAGACATATAAAGCCCTCAACTGCACTGCTCTCCTTTATATCTCCTCTGTTGTCTCCAGTTACTCTCCCTCCCGTCCCCTTCGCTCCATTCACAATCTTTTACTCTCCTCCTCTCTTGTTACCTCCTCACACTCCCGTTTACAGGACTTCTCCAGACTGTCTCCCATTTTGTGGAACTCTCTGCCTCGCTCCACAAGACTCTCCCCTAGTTTGGAAAGCTTCAAGCACTCCCTAAAGACTCTTCTGTTCAGGGATGCATACAACCTACACTAACCTTTCCTATACCAGTTTCTCTCCTCCATTGCTACCCGCAATGAACGCTCTTAGAATGTAAGCCTAAGAGCCCAACTGCTTGCAGATCACCTTCACAAGAGCTGACTACAACAGTGCGACTCTAGGCAGGGCCCTCTACCCATTTGATCCCAATAATTGCTACCTTGTATACCGCCTATGTTTATAGCACTGCGGAATCTGTTGGCGCTTTACAAATAACCACTAATATTAATAACAAAGAAAAATTGATAATAGGCGTAAATTAGAAAGTTGCTTAAAAGTGCATGCTTTATCTGAATCATGAAAGAAAAAATTTGGGTTTAGTATCCCTTTAAACACGTAATAAAATATCCTAACAAATGAATTTATAATAGAAGAATTTCAATTTAAAAGCAAGACAGAATAAAATACCAGGCAGAATTCCCCATTATTATCTCATGTATCACTGTGAGACACACTGTATTTATTTATATGCTACTTTTTCTGTCTCTTTCATATTGAAACTATTGTTCTTTTTTGTAAGGAAAACGTGATTCTAACAGAACGAAACTTCATAAATGCAGTTGTTTATTTCTTGTCAGCTGACATCGCACCTGAGCCATTACACACTCAAAGACACACACACATATATACCCACATACACATACACACACACACACACACACAAAGGCACATATACACATATACACACATACACACACATACATACACATAAATACACATGCATAAACACGCACACATATAATTCCGCACATAAACACACACACATACACATAAGCACACATATATACATACATATACATAAATACACATGCATAAACACACACTTACACACATACATACACACACACATAAACACACATACACACACACACACATACATACATACACATAAATACACATGCATAAACGCACACACTTACACACACACATGTAACCATATGATTACACACTCATACTGCCACACAAATATCATGTTTGCATAAAATATGTTGTAGTTTAAAGGATTACTTTCTGTTATAATTTTTAAGCTAAACAACTAACATATTAAAGTTAATAAACATTAATTAAAACCTACTGACCTATATTTTCTCCAAAACGAAGTTTCATAACGTTCTAAAAGTTATATCTTTTATTCCCCGATGATGTCACGTTATCCTGCCCACTATTTTCAGCACTGCATGTTCAAAATACTTAAACCAATAACTTTGTGTTTAAAGCGCCATTTTGAAACCTAGGTATTGTAAACGGATTGGTACAGAGCAAAGGATACCCACAGAGTGGGTTTGGAAAACAATTAAATTTGCAGACAAGATTTCTGATATACGGTAGAGATATGTTAATGAAATGCTATTGATAAAAAGCGTATTTGGGGTAGTTAGTTAGTAACAGGCATAGAAAATATTTACTTACAGTGGCCCTTTAAGTATTGAAGAGAAATCAGTGATTTTAAGTTTCACAATCAATGTTTTAATAAATATTTTTAAAGGGATATTCAACACTAAATAAATGCTAGATATATTGATGCATTCAAAGAAAAGATTAGTCTGAGAATAACATATAGATGTATTTTTTTATAGTTTCATTAGCTGTTTAAATATTGACAAAATAATTGTAAACATTTGGAGGCCCATTTATCAAGCTCCGAATGGAGCTTGAGGGCCCGTGTATCTGGCAAGTCTTCAGACTCGCCAGAAACACAAGTTATGGAGCAACGGTTTAAAGACCGCTGCTCCATAACCTGTCTGCCTGCTCTGATGAGGCGGACAGAGATCGCCACAATTCAGCCGATCGAGTACGATCGGGTTGATTGGCACCCCCTGCTAGCGGCCGATTGGCTGCGAATCTGCAGGGGGCGGCATTGCACCAGCAGTTCACAAGACAGACCAATGTCCGACAGACCTTTGTTAAATAGGCCTCTTAGTGTCTATAAAACAATGGGAGCTGTCATGCTGTAACTTAGGTTACCTTCTCTGCTGTGGCCATAGATGGTTATAAATAGGTCACTAGCTGGAACCGAAAAGCTCACAATTTCAGAATGGAATTACAGGAAAAGGGGACAAAATAAATAATGAACGTATAGTGCAAAGTTTTTTTATATATATGATTTATCATTTTATATTATCATCTCAGTGTTTTTAATGTCCCTTTAATGTACACATAACATATGGAGTATACACTTTACATACCCACATAGCAGTAATAGCTGAATTACAAGTTTTCAGCCAAATTGGTTATTCTGATTCAAAGATTGTAAAATTTAAAAAAAAAAAACAAAGTTTATAATGGAAACTGTCAGTGAACATAAACTACTTCTGTACTCATACAGCCATTAGATAATACCTATATTTACTGACTGGAAAACTAGAAAAAGGATATATACACACTGAGCACTATACACATTTGAACAGTTTACTTTATCACCTGGTACATTTTTAACTAATATTATTATAGCAAATGGATATTAAATTTGATCGCACTTAGATCATTTCATGGTATAAATAATGCAAGTAAGCAGAGATGACAGTTCTAAATACATCTCACACCATAAAGCTAATTTCATGGGAGTAGTGCTTGTATAAGTATAAATAATTCGGAAAAGCATATTTACATATTGTGTAAATGCATTCCATTTGCTCTGACATTGAACAGGAAACAGGAACATATTCCAAAGGGCACCATGTGAGATTCCAGCAGAGAATGAGCAATTTTCAGTAATTTGTCCTATAGTGTCAGTATTGAGAACTGGTTGCTAAGTAATTATGTTAGTGTTCCTGTAATATTAACACACTGACAAAAAGAAGACATAGAAATGTAAATGCATTACTCTAGCCCCCCCATATTATTTAGCTCTTTTTTTTTTTTTTAAACAATTAATGTCTACCAACTACCCATTACTCTATGACAATAAACACTGCTCTGTATTTACTGCACTCAGATGTTACTGCAAAAAATACATTTTACAATGCAGAAATTATGATATTATGGTCACAAGCACATACTGAAAACAGCATGCATTAAAGTATCACATGCACTTTGTGTATAAAAGGCAGTTGTTTATGTTACCGTTATTTTATCCAACAGTGATTACACAATACACATCACAAAACAAAGGGATAGGAAACTCAAAATTAAACTTGCAGGATTCAGATAGAGCATGTCATTTTTTAAGACACTTTTAAATTCACTTCTGTTTTAAAATGTGCTTCATTCTCTTAGTATCCCTTGTTAAAAAATAAATACGCACATACAGACTAGTGGGAGCTGCTGCTAATTGGTGCCTGCACACATTTGTCTCTTGTGATTGGCTAAATAGATATTTTCAGCTTCCTGGCAGTAGTGCAATGTTGTCCGTTCAGCAATGGATAACAAGAGAATGAAGAAAATTTAATATTAGAATTAAATTGGAAAGTTGTTTAAAATTGTATGTTCTATCTAAATCATAAAATAAAATTTTGGGGTTTACTATCCCTTTAATACTGGTTGCAGCAATCACAATATTTAATAAGACATATAATATTATTGCAATCTATATTATATACCATTTTCAAAAGCTTTTAACTGAAATCATTTTATGCTAATTTTTTCAGTTATTCAGCATGGCTGTTTCTACAAAGTGTGGAAACATGACAATTTTAGGTAGAGCTACAGCCAAATTCTCTGCTGCTTTTTTATCGGCTGATCATTTATATACATTTGCTTGGGTGGCTTAGTAACGGACTAGCTGTACTACTTTATTTCCTAAGATATGGTGAGTCCACAACACTTACTGTTGGGAATATCACTCCTGGCCAGCAGGAGGAGGCAAAGAGCACCACAGCCAAGCTGTTAAGTATCACTCCTCTGCCCACAAACCCCAGTTATTCTCTTTGCCTTGGTGCATGGAGGAGGTGAAATTTTGGTGTCTGATTTTTCAATCAAGATTTTATTATTTTAAAAGCCAGGGTAGGTTTACTCTGATGTTAACTTTCAAGTTGGGTCTAGCCGTACTACACGTCAGTCTCTTCAGTAGGGCAGTGGTGGCTTTAGAGCAGTTAGGAACTTGTGGAGTGGGCTCCACTGTGTTTTCCTAACATGTTGCTGCCCTGGTATAGAAAGCCAGAGTAGGCTTACTCTGTCCTTTCTTTTTTCCACAGGTCCCTGGAGGGAGTGGCGTCCTTCCATACCGTGAGAGCTGTCTTCCTGTCAGGACAGCTAAAGGTGCAGGTAAGTGCCTTTTGGCTTCTGGGATCTTGAAGGAGGCTGGCACAATAAAGGTTAACCAGACAGAAGGGGTTAACTCATTGCTCTTTAAGGGCTGCACCTTTAGATATATATCTGTGCAGATAACCCAATTGTGGCGCAATTGCCCTTTTGTTCCCCAATTATAGACAGAACTCTAAAGAATAAAGATAACATTTTTGTTTCTGATCTAACAGTCTCTCAGGATGATGCTGTGCAGGCAACACCACAGTTTTCTCCTCAGTCGTCCCTTTGCCTTAATGGCTTCACATGCACTGCCCTGTGGTTCCTCTTATCCTCCTGGGGTAGTTTATTTGCATGCAGAGATTACTGCCCAGGTGTCTTCTGCGGTATCTGAGGCATTGGCCGACATTCCCATGCTACAGGGAAAACGCAAGAGGAAAATTAGAGATTCAGATAGTAAGGTTTCTGTTCCAGTTTCTGCTACTCATGTTGCTCTTTCTCACAATTCTGATGAGGAAGATACGTCGGTAGCCTCTGAGGGTGAAGTCTCAGATTCGGACAGTATAATGCCTTCATCTGATGCTGACGTTGTATTTTTCAGATTTAAGCTCGAACACCTCCGTGTACTGTTAAGGGAGATTTTGGCTACTCTGGATGACTCTGATTCTCCTACTGTTACTAACTCTAGGAAATCTGATAAGCTTAATAAATACTTTGATGTTCCTTCCTTGTGGAGGTCTTTCCTGTACTAGACCGTGCCACGGAGATTATAGCAAAGAATAGTATAGGCCAGGGATTCCTTTTTCCACCGTCGCCTTTCTTTAAGAAGATGTTTCCTGTTGCTGATGGCAAATGGTACCTAAAGTAGAAGGGGCCATTTCTACTCTGACTAAGAGAACTACTATTCCTATTGAGGACAGCTGTTCCTTTAAGGATCCAATGAACAAAAAGCTGGAGGCTTATTTGAAGAAAATGTATGTTCATCAAGGTCTCCAATGGCAACCTGCAGTGTGTATTGCCACTGTGACTAGTGCTGCAGCATATTGGTTTGATGCCTTGTCTGAGTCTCTTCAGGTGGAGACTCCTTTAGAGGAAATCCAAGATAGGATTAAGGCTCTTAAATTGGCCAATTCCTTTATTACTGACGCTTCCTTGCCGGCCATTAAATTGGGAGCCAAAATATCTGGTTTTGCTGTGTTAACACGCAGAGCATTGTGGTTGAAATCTTTGTCAGCTGATGTCTCCTCTAAGTCTAAGCTTCTGGTGATTCCTTACAAGGGTAAAACCTTGTTTGGACCCGGATTGGCAGAAATTTTTTCTGATATTATGGGTGGCAAAGGGTCTTTCCTCCCACAAGACAAGAAGAATAGACTGAAAGGACGTCAGAGTAATTTTCGTTCCTTTCGTAACTCCAGAGGAAAGTCTTCCTCTTCCAAGCAGGAACAGGCCAAGTCTTCTTGGAAGCCATCCCAGTCTTGGAACAAGGGGAAGCAATCAAATAAACTCGCAGCTGACTCTTCAGCATGAAGAATTTTCCCCAGATCCAGGATTGGATCTAGTGGGGGCAGACTATCTCAGTTTTCCCAAGCCTGAATACGAGATGTTCCAGATCCCTGGGCTGTGGATATAGTATCCCAGGGTTACAAATTGGAGTTTAAAACCTTTCTTCCCAGGGGCAGGTTCCACCTCTCAAGATTATCTGTAGACCAGACTAAAAGAGAGGTGTTCTTGAAATGTGTTCAGGATATTTCTTCCCTGGGAGTGATTGTTCAAGTTCAGGAACATGGGCTAGGTTTCTATTCCAATCTGTTCATGGTTCCCAAAAAAGAGGTAACTTTCCGACCTATTTTAGACCTGAAATGTCTAACTAAGTTTCTCAGAGTACCGTCTTTCAAGATGGAGACTATACGTTCCATTCTTCCTTATGTGCAAGAGAGTCAGATAGCCATAGACCTAAAGGATGCATACCTTCATATTCCTATTCACTGGGACCATCACAAATTTCTGAGATTTTCTTTTCTGGACAACCATTTTCAGTGTGTGGCTCTTCCATTTGGCCTTGCCACAGCTCCCAGAATTTTCTCAAAGGTTCTGGGGGCTCTTTTGGCAGTGATCTGGTCTCAGGGAATTGCAGTGGCGCCCTACCTGGATGACCTATTGGTTCAGGCGCCATCTTTTCAACAAGCAAGATATCACACTGAAATCTTGTTATCTTTTCTACGTTCCCACAGGTTGAAAGTGAATATGGAAAATAGCTCCCTTTTTCCAGCTACAAGGGTAGTCTTCTTAGGGACTATAATAGATTCCCTATCAATGAAATTTTTTCTGACGGTGGTCAGAAGAGCCAAGATCCTTTCCTCCTGTCTCTCTCTCTTCAATCTACTGCTCGGCCATCAGTGGCTCAGTGTATGGAGGTAATCGGTTTGATGGTGGCTTCCATGGACATCATTCCCTTAGCTTGATTCCATCTGAGATCTCTACAGTTGTGCATGTTCAGACAAATGGAACGGGGAGTATGCGGATCCATCTCAGAAGATAGATCTAGACCAGTCGACAAGAGACTCTCTTCCGTGGTGGTTTTCTCAGGAACATCTGTCTCAGGGCACATGCTTCCGGAGGCCTTCCTGGGTTATTGTGACCACGAACGCCAGCCTGCTCGGCTCGGGTGCAGTCTGGTACTCGTTGAAGGCACAGGGATTTTGGACTCTCTCCCCATCAACATCCTGGAGTTGAGAGTGATTTACAATGCTCTGATGACTTGGTCTCAGTTGTCCTTAGCCCAATTTATCAGATTCCAGTCAGACAATATAACCTCAGTGGCTTACATCAGCCACCAGGGAGGAACTCGGGAGTTCCTTAGCCATGAAGGAGGTGTCTTAGATTATTCAGTGGGTGGAAGCTCACATTTTCTGTCTGTCAGCCATCCACATTCCAGGAGTGGACAACTGGGAAGCGGATTTCCTTAGCAGACAGACTTTTCATCCAGAGTGGTGGGAATTCCATCTGGAGGTAAACTCCAACTTAACCCTCGAATGGGGGCTGCCAGATTTGGCTCTGATGGCGTCTCGGCAAAATGCCAAGCTTCCAAGGTACGGGTCAAGGTTAAGAGATCAACAGAATGCTCTGATAGATGCTCTGGCGGTTCCTTGTTATTTCAGGCTGGCATACCTGTTTCCTCCGTTTGCTCTCCTTCCACGAGTCATTGCTCGTATCAAACAGGAGAGAGCGTCGATGATTCTAATAGCCCCTGCGTGGCCTCGCAGGATATGGTATGCAGACCTAGTGGAGACGTCATCTCTCCCACCGTGGAGACTGCCTCTGAGAAAGGACCTGCTGATTCAGGGTCCCTTCTTTCATCCAAATCTCGTTTCTCTGAAACTGACTGCTTGGAGATTGAACGCTTAGTTCTGTCTAAGTGTGGGTTTTCTGAGTCGGTCATTGAGACCATGATTCAGGCTTGCAAGATTTATCATAAGATATGGCGTAAATATCTTTATTGGGGTGAATCCAAGGGCTACTCTTGGAGTAGGGTTAGGATTCCTAGAATTTTGTCTTTTCTACAGGATGGCAGTGTTAATTTCGTCGACTAAAACTAGACTAAAATGACTATAAAACTAAAGAAATTCTGATGACTAAAATACGACTAAAACTAAAATGACATTTTAGTCAAAAGACTATGACTAAAACTAAATCAAAATGACATTTTAGTCAAAAGACTATGACTAAAACTAAATCAAAATGACATTTTAGTCAAAAGACTATGACTAAAACTAAATCAAAATTTGCTGACAAAAACATTTTATGCAAGGTGTTAATCAATCCCTATCCAATTACTGCTCTTTTGTAAAATTTACTAAACTTAATTTTATTAAATTTTAAGATAAATAAAGACATGTTATATACCACAACAGTTAAATCTGTTAAATCTGTATTGCATGTTCAAACCTTAATACCATAAATCAAATCAGGTTAATAAACCTTTACTCCAGGACTATATAATTTGTTTCAAAGTTCTAGAGCAGTGATAATTTCGTTGCCGAAAATGTTTCGAATCTGTGAACAATCAATTGATTCTTCCTATAGAAATAAGCATAACCCATGAGTATGGATTTAAGTTATGCTGTGCCTGTGCTAGCTGCAGAAACTTTTTGTTATGTTGAGTTACTTGATACTTGTTTTAATTATTAACAGAGAACTGTTAAAGTTTTTATATTGGGTAATATGTGCAATACAGCCAATACAGTTTACAGTTTTGTTTTTTTTATATTTTAAAGTTGCACTTCTGTATCTCCAGTAGATTTTAGTCGACTAAATCTCCAGTAGATACTAGAGATTTAGTCGACTAAAATCTACTGGAGATTCAGTCGACTAAAACTAGACTAAAACTAAAACAATTCAGATGACTAAAATACGACTAAAACTAAAATGGCATTTTAGTCAAAAGACTAAAACTAAGACTAAATTGAAATTTGTCGTCAAAATTAACACTGCAGGATGGTCTGGAGAAAGGTTGGTCAGCTAGTACTCTGAAGGGTCAGATTTCTGCTTTATCTATTTTCTTACATAAGCGTCTGGCAGACGCGTCAGATGTGCAATATTTTTGTCAGGCCTTCGTCAGAATTAGGCCTGTGTTTAAGTCTGTTGCTCCTCCTTGGAGCCTTAACCTTGGTCTTAAAGTTTTACAGCAGGCTCCGTTTGAGCCATTGTATTCCATAGATATTAAGTTGTTATCTTGGAAGGTTTTGTTTCTTGTTGCTATTTCTTCTGCTTGGAGAGTCTCGAAACGCTCAGCTTTGCAGTGTGATTCGCCCTATCTTATCTTTCATGCTGATAAGGCGGTTCTTCGTACTAGGATAGGTTTCCTTACCAAAGTGGTTTCGGACAGAAATATTAATCAGGAGATTGTTGTTCCTTCTTTATGTCCTAATCCTTCTTGCAAAGAATGTTTGTTGCACAACTTGGATGTTGTACGTGCTTTAAAATTTTATTTACAGGCGACTAAGGATCTTGGACAGTCTTCTGCCCTGTTTGTTTCTCTGCGAAAACGTAAAGGTCAGAGAGCTACCGATACTTCTCTTTCTCTCTGGTTGAGAAGTATAATTCATTTTGCTTATGAGACTGCTGGACAGCAGCCTCCTGAGAGAATTACGGCTCATTCCTCTAGGGCTGTCTCCTCATCTTGGGCGTTCAAAAATGAGGCTTCTGTGGAACAGATTTGCAGGGCTGCAACTTGGTCTTCTCTACATACTTTTTCCAAATTTGACAAATTTGATACTTTTGCCTCGGCTGAGGCTTCTTTTGGGAGAAAGGTTCTTCAAGCGGTGGTGCCTTCCATTTAGGTCTACCTGTCTTGTCCCTCCCTATTCATCTGTGTCCTCTAGCTTGGGTATTGTTTCCCAACAGTAGGTGATGAGGCCGTGGACTCACCATATCTTAGGAAAGAAAACAAAATTTATGCTTACCTGATAAATGTATTTCTTTCCGGATATGGTGAGTCCACGGCCCTGCCCTTTATTTCAAGACATTTGTTTTTGTCTAAACTTCAGGCACCTCTACTCCTTTTTTTTCTCCATTTACCTTCAGTCAAATGACTGGGGTTTGTGGGTGGAGGAGTGATGATTAACAACTTGGCTGTTATGCTCTTTGCCTCCTCCTGCTAGGAGTGATATTCCCAACAGTAAGTGATGAGGCCGTGGACTCACCATATCCGGAAATAAATACATTTATCAGGTAAGCATAAATTTTGTTTTTATATGTGTTTAGCATTTATCAGGGGGTAACTGCAGAGCACATTGTGGTATTTAGCCATTAAATAATTTGCTTTAGCAATATGGAACAGTAATTGTTTGTAATTTTTTGTTTTATTTTTATGCCCCATTTAAACAATGGTTTCTAAACCATTAATTTACCCCATATAAATATTTTCCTCTTATGTGTTAATTAAGAGTGAAAAGCAACAGAGGTAGTGCTGCCTTCTCAACTCTTAGAAGAGGCACTAAATATGTTTTAAATTTGATGTTAAATATTTTTTATACTTAAAGACATACTGTATGTAATTTGAAAAACAACATTATAAATGGAGTTTAATACAATGTAAAGAAGTGTGTAGCAGGTACTGTGTTTTATTACTTTTAACCCACTTGTGACCTGGAATACTTCAGTGCTAGGTCTTAACGATGTGCTGCTGCTAATGTGCCTTCCATTTATATAACTCAGGTGTATGAAAACGGATGCAAAATCAAACACCATGGGGCCGATTTATGAAAGTGCGAGCGGACATGATACGATGTAGCGTATCATGTCCACCGCACATCGATAGTTCTTGTGAACTGCTTGTGCAATGCCGCCCCCTGCAGATTCGCGGCCAGGGGGTGTCAATCAGCCCGATCGTATCAGACAAGTTATGGAGCAGCGGTTTTTAGACTGCTGCTTCATAACTGCTATTTCCGGCGAGCCTGAAGGCTCGCGCGGAAACAGGGGCATTTGGCCCCCATGAATTTAAGCACTTTAAAAAACATAAATGTGCTTTTACTTTATTTCTGAGCTGCTGCAGGAAGTGTCACTTTTAGTCACACTACAAAAGACTGAGACTTTACATTCTGCAAAAGGAATTATATATTGTGTATTGAAGTGTGAGATATTCTATTGTTTTCCTGAGAAAGCCAGACACAGAAATTGATTCTCCAGATGCTCCTCAACATTGTGCAGCCAATTTGATGAGCTCAGTGTTGTGCTGTGCTGAGTGGACATTAACATTTACAACATAAATTCATCCTGATTTTGTACACTGAAAATGGAGCATGTTAGTATATACATGTGGATCATATATCAATACATCAGAATGAAGCTGGAATTTAATTTATTTCAAATAAATTGTCAGATTGGGAGATATCTGCTTGAGCTCTATATAGTATTTGAAAGAAATCTAAGCAGAAACAACTAACTTTTTTGTTAGCTGTAGATAATTGCAATGTATGTTTCTTCATTCACACCCAGAACCCTGCACAGATAGACAAACAGTTCTAGAGCTAAAATTTGCATTTCTAAAATTATTTTAAGGACACTTTATGAGTCTTAGATAATTTCACCAGAGCAGAGAGCATTAGCTCCTAGGCAGCTGAACAACTAAAGGATGCTGCTATACTTTGTAGAGAGAATGGACAGTCCCAACTATTGAGGACTCAGAGTTGTGGTACAGTTCTAAATTAGAATATCTTTTCACATATATTTGCTGGAGATGCTGCTTTGGTTAGTTGTATTTTAGGAGGTCTTTAGAGCCAAAAGTCCATTTTGTCCCAGTTGTGGTTCATTATTACTTCCAGTGTAGGGTCTAATAACAATCTTACACTTGTTTTTGGCAGATAAGGTCAGACAGTATTGTCAGTGTGATTTTGCAGTGATGACAAAACCAAAATGCTTCTACCATTAATACCCTGAACCTCAAAATCATTACGTCCTGAAAATAACATGAAATAGTTATTTGTGTTGTTAATCTCGTGATGTTGTCATCTGTGCTGTTAATCTGTTGTGCTCCAAAAGTCTTGAGGAAATGTGTTTATGGCTCTCTAATTGATTTGATTTGCATCCCAAAACGTGTGAGGTACTCCGTAATAACTTGCAAAGTGTTGTACAGGGTTTATCAAGTCATTGAATTCAACAAGTGGGTAAACAAAGAACCCATAAATATGTTTTGTCAAGAATTTGACTTGTGATCAGAAAAACAGACTGGCACTTAAAGGGACAGTAAACCTACCAAATAATGTTATATAATTCTGCACATAATATTAGCTTAGCGCCAACTTTCTAAAGCAAAGGACTGCAGCGGCATTCCGTAAAATTCATTTTTCACTATGTGCAAAATTATATAACATTATTTGGTAGGTTTACTGCCCCTTTAAAGTATAATAATAGAATAGAATTTTCTACTACACCACAGATAGCATGCAGTCCAATAGTATTGGAGTTAATCAAGTGTCACAAAGTCCCAATGAAAGGAGGATTCTTACTGGAACTGTGTGCAAGTCAGGAAGTGATACAGCATGATTTAGTTACATATTGCAGACACCAGAGGATCTATGTTGACTTTTATATTGTTTTTAACCTACATTTTTATAATTAAGTGTAATCTACTGAGAGAACCTTCTGTTACTAATCATTTGGGCGCCCATCTTAAAGCTACTGAACCTCCAACTAGCACACTGCATCTTGTCCTGCTCCGGGGAGGTGCGGCCGACTCCCACGGACGAGTCATGGAGCTTGCTGTTCTTTTGTCTGAAAGAAATGTAGAGGGTAGAGACTGGGCGACTGAACTACCGTTTACCGTTAATTGTAATAATTTTATTGATACTTCCTATGTGGTTTGTATTTGTGTAAAAAATATTTAAAGCTCATCAGTTTTATTAATACCATTATAGTCTGGGATATACTTATTTC